>NC_056726.1:569863432-569935932 GCF_019279795.1 Protopterus annectens
TGTTGTATACATTGCACTATATGAATTGTGCCCAGCATTTTATATAGGGAGAACTATCAGAGTTTATTATGAGAGTATATGAACATGTAAGAGCTATTGACAAGGTGGATGCAAGTAATGCCTTAGCAAAACATGTAAAACAAAGACATTCAGAAGTAAAGAACAAAATGGTATTTAAGTTTTTAATAACAGATCAAGTGTATGATTATGATTTTAGGTTTGATGCAGAGGATGAGCTTGATTGGAGAGAATATTGTTGGCAGATAAAACTTAATGCATGTGTTTACCCAAGTTTAAATGACAGGGAAAACTTTAAGGTAGTTTTAAAAAGGAAAGGGTTAATGCATTAATTTCTGAGTCACGTGTAAGCAAATTAAGTATTTAAATGGAGTAAGTAATTGTGCAACTAGGTTTGCTGAAGTTCCAGTAAGGGAATGAAAGCCCTTACCAGTTGTTTTTTATGTGTTATAAAGTATTAAATGTTTGTTTTCAAGCTGTTCGTTTCATTATATTTTATTTGTGTTCTTGGGCCAAATGGCATTTGGCAAATTGATTACTGAATCAGATTTGTTTACACTTTTCTTTTTTAACTTATTGGATACTAGTGGTTTGACTTGACAGGCTGTCCCTCTGGGGAGCATCAGACATGTTTGGGGCAGAGGAGTAGATCCAAGGACCAAAGCCTCTTTTGCTTACATACCTGGATGGAATATTTGTTGGTGGTGGTGGGATTAAAATCCCATCAATGCTGGACCAGCCATCACATATTGGTCATATGTGATCCATCTCACTAGTTGGCACTGGTGGGATTCAAGCCTCTCCAGTGCTAGCCTGATGTTCACAGCTGTGCATGGCAACTTAACTGCTTTGATATATTACCACATTTAAGGACAAAAAAGTAAAATGTGTATGAGATCTAAGTGTTTTATACCTTTATAAGCTGTAACATGCTCAGTGTTAACCCAAAAGTCTGTAGTACATAAAACTTTAGGTTTTCACTCTAATACCAGTTTCAAAAAAAAAAAAGAATAAAAGAAAAAAAAGAGAGAGTGAAAGAAAGTCAAAATAAAAAGGTGGAAATGATGACATTTTACAGCTTTTAAATCTGTAACACGCAGTGCTACCACACAGACAACAGTCAGGTGTGGAGTATACCTCTGATCTTGTAATAGTTTTAAAATCTGTTAGGCACTCTGTGCTACTATACTTTCATTTTTTGTATGATAATGAAGTGCATTGCAGCTTTTAAAGCTGTAAAAGGTTATAGATTCTATTTTGCAATGAATGCCATATCTGATCTAGTGAAAAATTAGAGCACAACAGCAGTTAAATATTCTTAACAAAATTAGTTTTTTTTTTTTTATGTCAGAATGATGTGCAACAAGCTTGTCTTTTTGCTAGTTTCAGAATATGTTCAGAGGAACTCTACATATTACAGGCATATTGTAGCAAGGATCATAATATAATCCTTGTTAGTAGTAAGGCTCATGTTAGATAGTGACACTATAGAACTGTATCAGAGACCAACAGATAGCTTGGAAAGCTGTTAGAACAGTTCTGCTGTGCCACCCAAATATAGCATATTATAAAACATTGCACAAGGGTATGATCCCACTATGATAATTAGTTAAAACAGCATGAGTCAAGGAAACATCAAAGCATGTGCGTTGCCTAATTGCAGGAAGTGCCATTTGACCTTTCATATGGTGACAAAATAGTAAGTGATAACTTGAGTTTGAAAGAAAGAGCTGCAAACATTTTCTAATGCTTCCTGAAGACACAGTTACCAGCACTATGTCCCAGTAATTGTCAAGAGTAGAGTAGTTCATTACAGGTTTCTGATGATCTTGCAAATTTATTATTGGTAGCAATCTTTATTTTTTTTCTGGTTAAATATCACCCCTGGAAAGAAGTTAATGTTCCTTCTTGATTTACATGTTTAAAAAATAAATAATATAAGATTAAACCAAGGGAAATATCAGATATGACATTATTTACAGCTTTACTGAAAATTATCAACAGACTAAACATACATTACTCATAATATAGTACAGTGGCTTGGTCACAAATAATTATGTGCCTCACCATGCCACAGGTTGTGTGATATATCTGTGTGAGAGAGAGCTGTAATAAAATGTGAAGATGTTACTGTTCTTTCAAAATAAAGGTGTGCTGAAGCTGAAATTAATAAAGATAAAAACAGACATACTTGCCTACTTAGCAAAAGTATAACACATAAAAGAAATTTGTAAAATTATATATAATTGTGCTAATGCCAGTTTAAAAAGGTAACACTGTTTAAAGTTGAAACTAAGTTCATGATTCATAGATGCTTAAGATAGTGCACAGGGCAGATTAATGCAGGTAGCTGCAGTGTGCCAGATGTAAGGGATTCTAAGACACAGATAACGTGGTTGGGCAAGGGGAAAAATAGCATGGCATACTGGGCATACTCACTATGCATCAATGCATTATGCCATGGAAACGAAGAACTCTTTGGAAATGAGTCATATGGTATAAGCAAATGATGACACCCAAATGAAGGACAGATTCAGAACTATATAAAATGGATGCACTGCACCATGGTACATACCTACCTGTTTTTTTACACTGAGAATTATGGCGTATATAAGGGAGGTATGACTGGCTTTGCAGCAGTGATGGCTAAGCAGAATGTGTTATCGGCTGCCATCAAAGAATGTGCCATGTATCCTGGTTATCCACATCAATGGAGGAATTACCAACAGCACCTGATATACCACCAGCTTAATGACCAACAGATTGTCAATCAATCTACTTCCATTTGGATACTAACACTGTAATAGACCTTTACTGAACTGTGTTACTGACAACAAGCAAAATCAAGGGAGATGCATAGGTTCATACGTAAGTCAGCAGATCATTGTAAGGCTATCATAGGTTCATAGGTTATAGGTTAGTACTAACCTATGAACCTATGAACCTATGCATAGGTTCATAGGTAAGTCAGCAGATCATTGTAAGGCTATCCAAAAACATTTATTCAAAAGTTCTCTCTGGCCATATGGAGGGCAAGACACAATAAACCAGGGGAGAATTTGAGGCTGCCCATCCAATTATCTAGGTTTACCTTGAAGGTGGCAAAGGTGCTACTCTGTTTAACATGCAGTCGAAGTTTGTTCCACAGTAAGAGATACACTGGGATATGAATATATCACTACAATGTGTCATATTAACTGCTGATGAAAGTTTACTTCCTTTAACCAAGTATTTGAGGTACCATGTGTACAAGGAAATAGGAATTCAGATAAGGTAGGATCTTTTATGGCTCAAAAGGCTAGAGACAGATCTGCACAGAGGAGTTTGTAAGAGACTGTGTACAGAGACGTGGCTGCCATGGTATGTCCAGTCCAGTGGATACTATAGCATATATATGCATTTTAGCAGCAGAGATCTTTCAACAATCTACTTGGGGTATGTTACAGATATTGCAGATATCAGCCTCATGAATTCTGAACCAGTTTCTTGTCATTATGCTGCAGGATGTAAAGGAATATATCTGGTTACTGAGGACTGAAAATGAGAGAACTAGCACTATGCAGATATTTCACAACATTGCCTGTTTTCTGAGGTCCTATGAGCCATAGGTTGCATGCATATTGCCATCAAGTCCCCACCTGGTTCATATGGGCAGCAATACTTCAGTAGGGAGGACTTCCACTCCCTTAGTTGCCAGTGAGTCTGTAATGCCCAAGGCACTATTTGTAATGTGTACATGTATAATTTCGGATGTTCCCATGATTCACATATGAAGCAAATATCTTAACTATACACAAAATCCTGTGAAGGGATTGTGCATGGGTCATTTATTTGTCTGGTGCATACTCAAGTTAGATAGTCAGGGCTAGGCACACAGGCACCATGCAAGCAAGGAGCAGGTCACATATGATATAGTGTTTGTTGTATGTTGCAGATATTGCTGAATATGCCACAATGACCCCAGTCTGCAGTCCTCAGACCATGCAGGAAATGGCCTATAATATTGTGCATGCTGAAACATGGAATTTTGTGAAAGGGGTGGTCAACCTACTCAAGGGATGCACAAGTTGCTTAGATATATCAAGTGATGCACTACAATACAGTACCAAAATCTCCAAAAGATTTGTGTTGTTTGCCATGTTGAACAAAAGGGCTTTGCACAAACCATTGGAATAACAGTAAGCAATCTTTGAAGGATAATCCATACTTGGTGTACCAGAAGAGGAGAACAGATAGTCAAGTGAGGAACACACACCAGCAGCAGCACTATCACAGCCAAGACAGATGTGGGCCCATTGCAGCACTGGCAAAAAGGCAGCATCTGGTCCACAGTTATGGACCATGTCCCAAGCATTATAAAACAAAATTGTGCATTTTTATCACACCCAGGCTATCCAGGTAAATACATGGCCTAACCACACTATACATCAGACATTTCCATACTGACACATATTAGGAGGTGCAGAAGATAATCATCATCATCACTTGCATGGGTGGGGGGTACAGTGACAGCTTACTTCAAAACTGAAATGGGGTAGGATTAAAGGAGAGCAGCAGGGTAGCCACACACTCTGGGAGATTGTGGGGAGTCATGGATGAAATGTAAGAATTACAAGACAGTGTGCATTCACCCTGATAACACCTACTGAGTGTTAATCCCAATGAGTGCCACTGCTCAAAAAGAGTTCATTGACCATGAGCAGGATGGAAGGCTGTGTATCCCTATGTGGCAGGAAAAGGATAAAAATGTGTGGCTGTGCATGCTCAACCTGATGAGGCATCCTGGCTGTTGAGCCACATGACTCCAGTTACACATGACCTAGACAATGCCCATGAAAAAAGAAACAGACATGCATACTCACAAGCGGTCTGTATAGTCTGACAGGGGACAGTCTTTGAACATCCTCCTTGCATCTAGACCATTGTATGGCCATAGAATGCATTGCCCCTGGAGGCAGATCAGAAGAATGGCAGCTGCAGTTGGTCTCTTGAAAGCCCTCAGAGAAGGAAAATTTGCTATCACTGTTCTCAGCAGTGTTGCCTACACACTAAGCCTTTATATATTATGCCCCTCTGCACATGTTGAACATTGTCACAAAATCCATGGATCATAATAACCATCTGAACAACATTCTGGGTAGCAGCCAATTACATCTGAATTACTGACCTGTACATCTTCTGGTTAATATCAAGTATGGTAGCCTTACCAGAAGTGGTTCTGGACTCATGGCCTAACCCCCTTGTGTCTATCCCCTATGATGGATATCTGTACCAGAGGCAGTGGGCATTTCAGATGCTGTGTGCACTGGAGACAGAGGTGGATCCCATGAGGGACTTTTAGGTAAAAGGTGTCCATCATTTCCTACTGAGTACTATGCACTTAGCCTGTATTTCTAAAGGAGCTGCTGTAATGGTGAATGTCCATGACTCCTCCCCATATAGTGTTGTAGGCATTCCCACTGTGTCACTGAATCATGCCACATGCATATTGACATCATCAGCTGATGCCTTGCTGACATCATTCCTATATTGTCCTATTGTGCTGGGGTCCTCCACCAGTGAAACCTCTGAAAGCAGGAAAACACATGAGGAAATGATTTGCCCAGACACACATGTATCCTATGACTAATTTTGCCTTGCATAATATTACACATCAAAACGCAACTATAGTATATACTTACAGATAAACCTTCTTGTACAGGTTGTTGCACCTGCAGAACAGATTGGCTTAGACAGGCATATATGTAGGTGGATATTGGAAAAATCCTTCCTTAAAATACAGTGGGGAGGTTGCTATACTGTGCTATAGTGAACCTTCCTGATGTAGTGCATCCCTGAATGATATGCAGATGTTTAGCACCAGCCCAGCTCACATATTCAAGCCACAAACAGGTATGAAGGGCAGTTCACAATGTCTGATGGCCTCAGTGAACTGCTTTATTTTTGATGGTCCATCCCCTGTGATAGACCAGTCTGTTGTAATGTCCTGTACATTTTCTTTACTTGGAGGATCATATCAGTAACATTTTAATTAACCTGTTGCACAAACCTTTTATGGCCATGTACAGCTTATACCCTACACCAATCCCTGCTAAATCTGATCCTGACACATTTTCTATCCATGGCACCTTTGCTCAGGAGAAAAATGTCGTGTGTACACAGGGATTGCAACAGAATTTTCCTAGATGGTGAATTTTCAGGTGTTGCCTCCCTTGAGTTGCCACAGCAATACATGTACATCTCTGAGCAAAATATGGCAGTCACTGGATGTATATTGAATGCTTTGAAATGTTTATACCAATGTCCACAAACCAGTTTATGTACCTGTCTACCAACCACAGTTATCAATATGAAGGAGTTATCCCAATCTCTGTACTGTAGCAATAACCAAGACATCCCCCATTTATGTACCTGCTGTAGATTAGAGTGTGTGTTGCATCTTTAAGAAGCATTTGAAAGTGAGGGCATGTGCATATAAACAGAGATCACATGTAGGAAACAGTGCCATTTTGAGTAAACAGCCAGAGTGTTAACATGTATGAGTGCAGTAGTCAGCATTTTTATTAGTGTGTTTAAGTTTACATTACTAAGCCTCAGTCCTGATGTGTTCATATGTAATAAGGCTACTTTAACTGAACCCACAGATGTTCATCTACCTTATCCTGACTAGACGAGCAATATGGTGTCAGAAGTGGGATGTCGGAGTCACATGGTACCAGAAGTAATGTGTCTGAGAGACATGGCACCAAAGTGGGATCCAGACGTTGAGCCATGAGATGCGCAGCTAGAAATGGAGGAATATAGAGGAAGGGATCATCCCAACCTGCTCAAACGATTGATACAAAGCCAGAAATTAATTTCAGGTAGTAAAACTTGCATAAATAATTTATTTCACAAAGAAAACAATATAAAGCATTTGCAAAACACAAAACACATTATTGATTAAATGAAATGTTTGAAACTATGATATCTGATAGAGTTATTCGAAGTATAACTTATCAAAACATTCAGAATTACTTTTGATTTGCATAACAAGCATGATAAATGTGAACAAGAACAAGAAAAGTATAATGAGCATGATAAAACTCAAATGAGCATAACGAGCTTAATAAAAAGGCCAAATGACTGTATTTTTTTACTAAGCAACCATGTTTTTCGATATAAGCTACTATTTCACATTAATCAAAGCTATTTGAAGTATAGCTAGAGTTGTTTGAAGTATCTCACAATGTGCAAAGTGTTGCAGTTCATGCTTTACTGCAGTACAATTATTTCAAAGAGTTTACTGTGTGCAAAATACAGTTATTTTGTAAAGTGTAAAGTACAGTTATTTTGCAAAGTGCAGTCACAATACAGTAATTTCAAAAAGTTTCTTGTGCTACAGAGAGTTCTTTTACAGAGTACCATCATTTCTTGTGCTGTGGACAGTTGATTTGGAAAGTTCAGGCAAAGTACAGAAGTGTTTCTTATACTGTACAGCGTTGTTTAACAAAGAATGGTTATTTTAGAGTATTTCTTCTGATACAGAGACCTATTTCACAAAGTGCAGTTATTTCCAAGAGTCTACTGTGTTGTTGAGCAATTACAAATTTCTAGCATATATGCATGTATATTCATATATTATTCTGTGAGTCTTTATTACTGTGTGTTGGCATGGCAAAATATTTTGCAGACCATTTCTGCTTGTGTTTGATAATAATATCCCAGAGAATTGGAAATTATTTGAGCAGGAATATGATATTTCATGCAAGCAGCTTTTTCTGACAAAGATGCACATATGAGGGCATTTATTCTGCTTAATCTAGCTGGGTCAAAAGCCATTGAAAGAGAGCATTCATTTCTGTATGCATCAGCAGTATATGCAGGAGAAAGAGAAAACTGTCATATTGTTGTTCAAGCTGAATCAAGGGAGGACCCTGAGTGTTTGAAATGTGAATTCAGAGAAATGTGTAACCCCCAAACAAATGTTACATTGGAGAGTCACTTATTTTACACAAAAGACCAAAAGCCAGAGAAACTTTTGCTGCTTATATTACTGACTTGAGAAACAAGGGCAAAATGTGCAGATTTGGTGATTTGAAAGGCAAACTGATAAAAGACAGGCTTATGTGTGGTCTTAATAATGCTACAATGAGAACAATTGTGCTTTGATACAGTGATTTAACATTGAGCACAGCCATACAGATTTGTCAGATACATGAGCTTACAGAAAGGCACACCAATATGCTTGCAAGTGATAAGAGCTTGGTTTCAACAGCCTCTAGAACACACGTAGACAGTATGCAGTATTTCATTAATAGAAACAGGCCAAAGCACAGGGCAGCTGCTACAGCCACTGCAGGGTTTCCAGGGAAGATCCATACCTTTCCAGCAAGTTCTATGGCTAGCTTAATAAAACGGACATGCTCAGTGCAGCACAGGAGTGATGCCAAGTCGTATAGTTAACTGTCACAATTGTGCTGCCAATCATGAGTCTAAAAGAGAAAAGTGCTTAGCATTTGGGCAATACTGCCACAAGTGTAAAAAAATGGAACCACTTTCAAAAGCTTTGTAAATCAAGCAAGCCTCATTCATTTTTTTAAGAAAGGTTACTCAAAAAATGCAAGTTAATCACATAGAAAGCTGCAACTCCACTTTTTTGTGTAGATGGTGTATCGATGGTTGGTGAAAGGTTAATGCATCAACTCTAGACTATTTAGGAATAGTCCTAGGCAAGAATATAGAGGAAACCTTACAGTTTAACTATGTTAAAGCCATAGTCTTAATCAAGACATTAATAAGCAAATTGAATAATTTGTTTATAACATTTGATGATAAAAATGGTTTTGTTACCTAAAATATTATATATAGCAGAAGCCCTTATACTTCCACCAGGAAAGAAAATCCTTAAAGAAATTACTTCAACTCTGATGAAATTCCTATGGTACCCTAAAAGAAGTAGAGTGACTTATTTTCATCATATCAGAAAATGGGAACAAGGGGGGTTAAAACTCCCAGAGACTGAAACTTATATAAAGGCATCTATAATTAAAATAGTGATCAATTGGATAAATCCTAGATACCCTTCCAATTGGAAACAGTTACACTCCATTATACTAATGAATGAAAATTATTTACCAAATAATGCTTTGGTAACTGACAAACATAAGATATGGCACTGTTTAAGTTTAAATTTACAGTATACCACAACAAAATTAACTAAACTAACACTAATAAACAATATTTTTGATGTGTTTAGAAAATTTATTAACACAAATTTAGATATAAAACTGTGGCATAGATTTTTAATACCATTTACTATTACAAGGGATTTCCCTGATAAAACACATAGAGAGAGTTTTGGTGTATGGGAAAATAATAACCTATTTTGTTGATTGCAATGTATTGAAAACCAACAAGCTTTCAATACACAAAGTATATTGTCAACTTATGGCCTATCCTCTAATGACTGGTTGGTTCTTCAGAGTGTCACAGCATACCCTAAGGATCTGCGTAGAATAATACATAACTCCTCCTTCAAAACCATATCAAAAATTATAAACTCGATTTTTGGAATTCTATATAATGATATCAATGTTAAGAATTATCATATCTATATAACACTTTAATTGTCTATAAGACATCTCTTAAAGATTCTTACTGGCAATACCTAACTAAAGGGTTTCAAGTATCATTATCAATGGAAGATAAAACAAACATTTTATTTTCAGTTAAACTAACTTCTCACTCACAATTCTGGAGGATTTTTCATTGGAAATTTCTACATAGATCCTTTTTGACATCTGAGAAACTTTCAAAAATGAACCCTTCAAACAGCAAGTTATGTTGGAGATGTCATCTGTCCACTAATGCTGACTGGTCTCATATTTTTTTATGACTGTACTAATATTAATCCATATTGGAATGAGATTAACACATTTCTTCAAGCTATCTATACTGATATATTTGTTTTGACAAAGTCTTTAATTTTATTGAATGTTGTTAATAGTAATAATATGAAGAAAGATGACCTGTATTTGTTGTGGACAATGTTAGCAATAGCCAGAAAATGTATAACTAGAAGATGGAACTCTAATGTAGCACCCACAATGGAGGAATTCCTATCATCACTGAAGAAATGCATACTAATGGCGAAAAGAACTAAAGAGTTAACTTTTCCTAAGCCATTGGTTAATAGTTCGTGGAGGAAAGTTTTGAATTTGATTGATATCCTACAGATGGAATCAAACTCTTCCTATCATAGTTTATATATTAACTTATTTAACTACAAATGTTTTTATCTGAATCCTTTTTGTCAGGCTGAATGTAAATACTGTAAATAGTTATTGAATGTTATGAATGTATTAAATTATTGTGTTATTTCATCAAAATAGAAATCATTTGAGTAAAAAAAAAAAAGGTCAATGCAGAAGATTTGCTGGAAAAACAAAGCATTTTGTACTGTCCTGATTAATGGTAAACCCATAAACCCCAAAGTGGGCATTGGTTCAAAGTGCAATGTTATGTCAGCAGAAATATTTGCTAGAGTAAGAGCTGGGGAACAACTTAATTTGGCCAACTGTGCGAAGCTTGTTGCTTATGGATGTAAAGAAATTCAAACTGACAGCTCAGTAGTGCTTTCATGTTACTCTGCTGGGGACAATTACAACTAGAAGTTTTATGTAGTTAAAAGACCAGTGCAGTCATTATTAGGTCTCAGAGACAGTTTAAAAATGGAACTGCTTTCCTTTACCAAAGAAGTCCATCATGTAAGCACATGTCTCAGCTCCAGTTTCACTGATGCTATTTTCTGAGAGTTTGCTGATATTTTCAAAGACAAGCTAGGCAAACTTCCAATTGTGTAGTCCATGAAGTTAGACCCAGAGATCAGTCCAGTGGTCAGACCAGCAAGAAGAGTTCCCATAGCTATGCGGGACAGAGACAAAGTCCAGTTAGATAAAATGGTGCAGTAAGGAGTGATTTGTCCAGTTACAGAACTAACTGAATGGGTGCCTTCCATGGTAGTTGCCCATAAGAAAAGTACAGATCAAATCAGAATATGTATTAACCCAAGAGACTTGAACAAAGCATTGAAGGGAACCCACCATCCTATGGGTACAGTCAAGGAAGTTGCTTCCCTCATGTCAAATGCCACTGTTTTTTTTTTTTCTGTCTTAGAGTTCATTTTGGCAAGTAATGCTTGGTCACAAATCTTCACTACTGACTGCATACAGTACGCCATTTGGTAGATACAGATTTCTCAGAATGCCTTTTGGAATACATTCTGTCATTGAAGTCTTTCAGCATGCAATGAAGCATTTTTTTTCAGGCTATCAGTGTGCTATTATAGTAGATGATTTACTAGTTGGAGGTAATGGTGAAGCAGAGCATGACAGAAACCTCAGGAAAGTTCTGAAAAGAGCACGTGAAGTATATCTTAAGCTCAATCCTCTGAATTGCAAATTCAGGCTGAGATAAGTTACTTATGTCAGTCATTTATTCACCAGTTCAGTCTTATGACCAGATCCTTCCAAATAGCCATTTTTGAGATGCCAGCTCCAGACAATGTCCAAGTCTTACAACGTTTTCTTGGTATGGTCAACTATTTGGACAAGTTTATACCAGACTTCTGTGAATTATCAGCACATTTAAGAGAGCTGACATGTAAAATGTTACCTGGTCCTGGTTGGAACAACACCAAAGAGCATTTGATGAACTGAAACTGAAAATTGCCAGTCCACCCATGCTGAGATACTATGATGTTCACAAACCAGTGATTCTTTCCTGTGATGCTTCAAAGTTCAATCTTGGTGCAGTTATTCTTCAAGAGGGTAGACCAGTAGCCTATGCATCTAGAATTCTTACCCAAACTGAGATGCAGTATGCTCAAATCGAGAAGGAACTTTTGGCAATTGTGTTCACATGTTCGAAGTTCCATAATTATAATTATGGCCAAGCTATTCAGAATGAGACTGATCATCAACCTTTAGTCACTATTCTAAAGAAGCCTATGCATACAGCTCCAGCAAGACTACAAATAATGATGCTTAGATTACAAAAGTACAACTTCAAAATGGTCTATACAAAAGGCAAACTTCTTTATCTACCTGACACCTTATCCAGATCATCCATAAATACCAAGAAAAGCTTGAGACAGAGAATTCTGACTTTGATGTCATGGAATTGCGTAATATTTCTATCACAAGACTTGATGAGCTAAGAGATAACACAGAGACTGATCCAATTTTGCAAAAGCTCAACCACTTTATCAGTACTGGATGGCTGTCAAAGCAATCTTGTGTACTGCTAGATGAGCAACCTTATTTTCCTTACAGGGATGAGATGTTGATGGAAGATGGTATCATTCTGAAAGGTCCTAAAGTTGTTGTTCCTACTTCCTTACAACATGAGTACATCCAGATTTTCCATCGTGGCCACACAGGTTCCGAAGCTATCAAAAGAAGGGTGAGAGGACTAGTATTCTGGCCTTTTATATCAAGAGATAGTGACAGAGTACTTTCATCTTGTTCAGTATGCAACAGTACTAAACTGCACTTGCAAAAAGAGCAACTTCACCTAAACCAGGTTCCTGAACCACCTTGGTCAACAGTAGCCACATATTTGCATGGAATGGTCAACATTACTGTGTTGATAGACTCTTATTCGAATTGGTTCGAGATTGATCTGCTACCTAAATTAATGTCCAGTACTGTCATTACTAAGTTGAAACATCATTTCTCAGTCCTTGGTAGTCCACACAAAGTTATCTCTGACAACGGTGTCCAGTTTACCAGTCAGCTGTTCCAGAAATTTGCAAACGAGTGGGACTTTATCCATGTTACCAGTAGCCCTGAGTATCCACAGTCAAACAGCTTAGCTGAACATGCAATACAAAGTGCAAAGCAATTACTTGAGAGGTCAAAGTGTGACAATGTCAATGTTTTCTTGAATTTGTTTAATCTCAGAAATATACCCTGTGACAATTTACTTGGCTCACCTGCTTAGAGACTTCTGTCTAGGCAAACCAGAACAACCTTGCCTTGCAGTTCTAGTTTGTTGGTGCTCAATGCTAAAAACACCAGAGAAATCAAAGCCCAACTATTCAAAAAGTGTTCATCCCAGAAGTCCTACTATGATAAAATGAGCAGATTTCTTCATCCTTTGAAAGAAGGAGAGACAGTGAGGATGCAAACAGTGAAATGTTTAGATTGAATTGGTCAAGTGAGAGGTGTATGTGCCAAGCCAAGATCTTACCTAATAAAATCTGAAGGTATAGAATACAGAAGGAATCACAGGCATCTTCTTCCGGTGTCTGAATTGATATCACAGCAGTGATACAGACTCTAGATCTCAGAGCAACCCAGGCAATGTTCCTGTTGAAGGACGTCTCCGTAAATAATCCTGTTCCTGATGATTTCCCAAATGTCCCCAAAGTTGAACATTCACCAATAACAGTCCCTGTTGCTAAACCCAGTCCTAATTATTTTTGTCACATGATCAGGTCGTATTTCCAGACCTAAATATGCAGCAGCCTGGACATCATAGTTTTACTTGTAATTAGTTCTGTATAATTACATGACAAAGAATTATTTATGTACAATTGCATGTCAAAGATTATTATTATTATTATTAGTGTACATGACTTATTTCTCAATGAGGGAGGATGTAGATCAAAGTATGTGTTGTGTCTTTAAGAAGCATTTCGAAGTGAGGGCACATGCATATAAAGAGATAGCACGTGCAGGCAGCAGTGCCATTTTGAGTGAACAGCCAGAGTGTTAACATGTATGAGTGCAGTAGTCAGTCTGTTTATTAGTTTGTCTAAGTTTAAGTTGCTAAGCCTCAATCCTGATGTGTTTGTATGTAATAAAGCTGCTTGAACCGAACCCACAAATGTTTGTCTACTTTATCCTGACTAGACGAATGACACCTGCTAATTAGTTCTAGTTAGTACTATACACAGAATCTCCCAAACACATACTGTAGCCATGCAGCCCCAAACCCCTTGTGGCATACCAGGTTTCCATTATAAATGGTTGCCCCACACAGCTACAGGCAGATGGTGCAACAACATGCCACATTGTTGGATTCCCAGCTACATACACATCAGAATGTCTATCTCAGCATTGATGACATCCACCATAGAATGTGCTGTTCTTGCTGAGGTACTTTTCCAGGTAGGTATTACTTCCTTAGCTCTGTAAAGCTGCAAGTCTAGGGAGCTTTTATTGAAATTCCTCTATTCTACAGTGGTGTGATAATAAACAGTATTGAGCAAAACAGTGCAAACACTTTAATACACTTAAAATGTCAATTAGTCTGGCAGTTATGCTAATGGAATTATGTGGCACCACTGTTTATGAATAACTTTCATAGATCATTGCAGTGCCCAGCCATGCAGCCAGAAGCCCCACATTGATCATGATGCATACGATCAGTATGATTGTGCAATGCACATGTTTGTGCCCGAAGCATCACAATGCAGTACTAGATCCCTTCTTAGTGCCACGTGTAAGGTGCATACAGAAGTAACACAGTGCAAAACTATGCTCCAGGACAAGAACACATGATCCATAAATGTGTTTCCATGCACACAAAGCAACCATTTTCCTTTTTGAGCAGACCTCAGTGAATGGGCATGGCTACAACAGGCACAGTGGAATGCAAATTTCCAATTTGATCTGCCAGAAAGAGCAAGATTTTCTTGTTCTACCTGCAGACAAACTTTAAGGAGCACCTGCTGGGGCAACATAATGGCTCAATGTGGAAGGCTGATGCCTGACAATAGCTTGTCAGAATCATGAATGGTGTCTCTGATAGCACCCATCATAGTGAGCAATGCCAGTATCGCTAAAGTGATCTGAAGTAGATGCAGCCTGGCCTGTTGTGACAGAGGGAGGCATAGGTTAGGAAGAGGAAGCCAGACATCTGTAAGCATATATGCTTTTACTATTAGTACTAGCGTCTTCTGTTATCTTACCTGTTGTACATGTATACTTAGGAGCACATAGTTTTTCAGTGTCAGAAGACAATGAACATACTAATATTAGATATTATAAAATACAGCAGTGTCTCTTACAGCTACAGGGTGAGTATGACATCTGACATCTGCACCAGACCCATATGCAAATCTAGCTGTGTTCCAAACATAGGTATATAATCATTTTTCCATTATGTTGCCTTTTTTCAGGTCCAGATGTGGAAGAGAAGGAGGTGATGCTAAGTTCACCTTTTCTGTTACAGCTAAAGCGTCTGGCACTGGATCACCAGTGGGTGGCAAGGCTGCCTCTTGGCTTGTTTATGACATTCCATATTAGGCATGAGTTCCAAATTCTCTGATAGAACTTTTTATTCAGAACAAATCTTATACTTTTCTAACCCTATCAGCGCTTGCTAATATTAGGCAGTGTAGGTTAATGTATGTGTGTATGTACC
This sequence comes from Protopterus annectens, assembly GCF_019279795.1. Classification (NCBI taxonomy): domain Eukaryota; kingdom Metazoa; phylum Chordata; order Ceratodontiformes; family Protopteridae; genus Protopterus; species Protopterus annectens. The sequence continues at coordinate 569,878,865 of NC_056726.1, forward strand.
TTTAAGAAGCTATCCAAGGGCTTGCACCAGTGTACAAATACTGAACACATGCAAGTCTGACTGCCATTTTGTAGTAAGCTGTTAAAATGTAAGCATGTATGTATGTAAGGTCTGTCTGTTAGACAGTCCATCTGTATTTTAGGATGCTGCTATCCATCCTGATGTGTTTCTGTGTATTACAGCATCTAAACAAAATACCCCACCTGTTTGCCATCTATGTGAGAGAGAGAGAGAGATGAGTGACAGGCAGGAAGCAAGTTAACAGATACATACTGAGGGACACTAAATTTTCATTCAGCTATGAAAGTATATTAGAAATGAAATGCACGCACTAACATTTTCCTCTTCTCTGTACTTTCACCCTTCATAATAGTACTCAAGAACAAAGATTAGTGCAATGCTACAACAAAATAGTTACATTTGCCTACAATCTCCCAGCAGACCTCACCAATGCAATGCTCTACATGAAAACAACTGGATGGGATTTTCCAGCTCTTTTGAATACTCCCAGCTGGAGGTAGTCCAATCTGTTCTGAACCAACCATCCAAATGTCTTTCTATAATCACATTGATGAAGAGTTACTGTCCTATCAGAGAACCCCACTCTAAAGACAAATACCCTGACTACCAGAACAAGCCCTGAAATGCACATGGTGAAGCCTTGTACTCAAGCCATGTGGATGAAACCAGTTGCCATCTGCGATCAGACAACCTCAAACTCAAAATGGTTTCAAGAAATATCTCCATGCTCATCTCAACTCTAAAATCTGCCTCTGCTTCTCCTTTCCTAGGTAATCAGCTGTTACCCCTACTACTTACTACTACTTAGTACTACATGCAGCTTCTCTTGTAATCAGTACCTCTGGAATTTTACTCTTTTTGTAACTGGTAATGTGAATCCTTAACCTTTTATTTTCTGTAATCTTGATCATGCAGATTAATAGTGCAATCCTCACTAACCCACTTTTACATCTGATCTTCTCGATTTTTACATCTTTTAGTTTGGATCACTGTCAGCATTTAGATCTTGATCACTTTTTCTTTTTGTCCTCCTTTTCCCACTGTACTATAAATGTGTACTCTATTTCCTGGGCTGCAATCCCCCTTTTTATTACTTTTCCTTCTATGACAATTGTTACTTGTCATATTCATCTAGAGGCCTAGTCTGTGTTGAATCTGTAATCACTATATTTCAAATAGTGTTTGTGCTCACAAAGGATGACTATAATGCCTTGTATATTTTATTCCACTAAAAATGTTTTGGGAGTTTTTCTACTCAGGCCTCCTGGGGAAAAGGGTTCTTGAATGGCCTCAGTTGTAATTTCCTGATAACCAAATGCAAATAAATAAATAATCAAATAGATAAATTATCCATAGTATGAAAACAGAAACTTGGGTATTAGCTACTTTTTTCCTGAATATTTTATAAAAATCAACAGCAGGCTCATCCAGGCTAGGCAGGGTTTTTATTTTCTTCTAATAAATGGTACTGCACACTTTAAAGGTCATTTCACTTCTGAGATCTACCAAAGCCTATAATGGTAAAATAGAGAGAGTGGCTATTAATTCAAAAAAGTAACAGTAATGGAAGCTACAGGAATAACTGTTTTATTTTTTGGATAATACTCTAGGAGAAGCAGATCATGTTATTCTGTCTGTAAAGTTTTTCCTTTCTGACTTCGTAGCTTGTAAAAGTACTGGTGGTGCGCTGGTGATGTATTTGTTTGCTTTTCTACTTCTGCTTACCTATAGGAGTGAGTATAGTGCAGATACATTATTATACCATGACCCCCCCAAAACGTGCACGCTGATTGGCCAGCGTGCCCGTTGTAAATCGAGTTATACTAATGGAAAAAGGTCCGGTCGCCCAGACTTTTTTCCATTAGTATAACTCGTTTTTTTAAAACACTGTCTCGCTATGTTAAATGGGTTTAACATAGCGAGACACTTAAATAAGCAACGGAGATCTCCGTTGCTTATTTTAAAACGCTATGTTAAACCCATTTAACATAGCAATGTTAAAAACGGAGAAAGCAAGATCTCCGTTGCTTTTTGTCTCGCTATGTTAAATGAGTTTAACATAGCGAGACAGTTAAAATAAGCAGCGGAGATGTCCGTTGCTTATTTTAACTGTCTCGCTATGTTAAACTCATTTAACATAGCGAGACACTAAAAAAGCAACGGAGATCTTGCTTTCTCCGCTTTTGCAACTCTGATGTACTGCGCAGGCGCAGTACATCAGAACTGCCGGATGCCAGACATCTGCGGAAGGGCAGTAAACAGGCATTATACTATGCCATTATTTAAGAAAAGTAACAGTTTCTTTTCTTAAATAATGTCATGGTATAATAGCAATAACCCACTTATGGGTGTGGGTAATGCTAACTTTACCCACGGTTGGCTTTGTTTGGTCCCTCGGGACCAAACCACGCCAACCGTGGGTAAATTTAGCATTACCCACAGCCAGGCGTGGGTTATTGCTATATTAATCACTGTTGATTGATTAGATGGAACATTTTTGCTCATAACTACCATTGTAGAACTGCTTGTTTTCACTTGCGCTTTTAGCACTTACAGTTGATATAAAAAGTTTGCACACTCCTGTTAAAATGCCAGGTTTTTGTGATATAAAAAATGAGATCACAATAAATCATTTCAAAACTTTTCCCACCTTTAATGTGACCTATAACATGTACAATTCAACTGAAAAACAAACAAATCTGTTAGGGGAAAATATGAAAAATAAAAAATGTACAATAAGCTGGTTGCATAACTGTGCACACCCTTAAACTAATACTCTGTTGTATTTACTGCAGTCTCATTTTTTTATATCACAAAAACCTGGAATTTTAACAGAGGTGTGTAAAATTTTATATCCACTGTATTTGTTTTGCTGTTGTGGTGAACATGTACTATTTTATAACTATATCTGTGATACTTTTATGTCAATCTGTAACTACCATTTTTATCTCATTATATAGTTATACCTTTGATAATATTCAGCTTGCTACTGAGTGATAGTTCTTGTATCTGTTGCACGTGGGTTTGGTGGCTATATTCTAGTTGTATGTAAAGATTGCCATGTCAGTATTATCACTTGCTGTTTGCATATTTATCTATTTATTGTATTGATTTTATTGCTATATTGTTACATCTTGCATTCCTGTTATTCTACTAAGTTTCATTGTTTTATCTATATACTTCTTGTCTTCCCACTACCTGCTTACCTTTATTTTATCTCACTTTGCTATCTTCCCATTCCTCTTTGTTTCACTAATTCTCACTTTATTTTACCTTTTTATTCCTTTAACCTCTTTTACTTACTATCTTTGTTGCTACGTTCTTTTTCACTTTATTCCTTACCTTCCTTGTCATACTGTCTTCTCGTTACGCTCCCTCTCTCTTTCTCTCTCTCTCTCTCATCATAGCTTTTGTCCCATTCAATTTTCTCTTCTTTATCTTTTCTTGTCTATAGTATTATCCTTTGTATAGCATTATTACTGTTATTCTGACTAATGTTTCTTCTTCTTTTTTCCTTTTTCTAGGTTTATCTCCTATTTTGCAAGCAGCGTGGATCCCTCGGCTCTTAACACTGCCTTACATCTCTCTGCACTAGGGGATTTAATTAAATAACAGTAAAAACTACACTTATACCATACTCATTCCACTTAAGCTAATTTGTGAACAGCATCTAGTGCACCACTAATCCTTTCCTCCTTATTTATTTCCAATCTTTTTGTTCTCTCTGCTTTATTTCATCCATTCATGGTCTTTTTCTCTGTTGTTGTCTGTGTTTTATCCAGCCTCATTCATCATGGTTTTATTAGATTGTCTTTACATTCTCTTCTCTCCTTGCGTGTGTCCGAACTCAATTGCCTTCTTACTTTATGCAGAACAGTGTGTTTGTTGTAACTTTAAGAAGCATTTCGAAGTGAGGGCACATGCATATAAACAGAGAGCCCATGCAGGCAGCAGTAACATTTTGAGAGAACAGCCAGAGTGTTAACATGTATGAGTGCAGTACTAAATATTTTTATAAGTTTATTTAAGTTACTAAGCCTCAATCCTGATACGTTTGTATATAATAAAGTTGCTTGAACTAAACCCACAACTGGTCATCTGTTTTAGTCTGACCAGAAGAGTGATACTTTACATCTTTGTTTGTCTGTGTTGCTATTAGCACTCTACAGGCAGCCATTATTTATTCTGTTATTACTTATGGCTTGGTGATTGTTTTTCTGGGTTTCTTGTGTACTGGTCCTTCCTGCTCAGTTTGCCCTTTGCTCAGGCTCACTCCGCTCCTTTACCCAGCCCCCATTTCTCACTCATCCTCTCTACTTCCACATTTATCTCTATCTAACCACTACTTCTTCACCTCTCCACCAATCACATTCTAGTTTACATCTCCTATCTTCCACTCCTTCTTTCTCTTTCCACTAATCATGTACTTCCTTATATCCCCTACCTCCCACTTGCTCTCTCCCCACCAATCATTTACTTTATTACCTCTACTTCTTCCCACACTTCTATACTCATAGGTATTTACTAATTTTTATCTACCTTCTTTTACATTCTCTTTATATTTTTGCTCATGACAACCTGTTATCTTATCTTTTACTATGGTTTATTTCATCAGCATTTTTCACCCTAAAGCTATTTTATTACACACAATGACCACTGTTTGTCTTATACTTTTCAGCCATATTACATCTCTCTAACAACCTCATACATTCTATTCCTCACATATTATAACTTTTTCCTTACCCCATGAAATGCTTCCTTCCAACTTCAAAATCTCCTCTTAACTCTATAACAACACAGTTATTGGATTCTTTTCATATAAATATGTTTATCTCATTCCTAAATCTCTTCACCCACTAGGCTGTTGTTATCTCCATGTTAACCTCAACAAGTTCAAAATATACTTTTTTTCTTATCTACTCCTCAGTGGAGACATACACTCCAATCCTGGTCCTATGCCTACATATCAGCAAACAATCCCATCAATTTTTCTACAATATTCCAACTATCCATAAAAATGTTAACCTACTGTTACATAATATGAATTAAGAAGCAGTGTCAACAAGGTCCAGAATCTTCATGCCACCCTAAACCATTACAGCCCTGATATCACTGTACTTAAAAAGTTTGGCTAAGAACAGAGATTAACAGCAATGACATTATTCCTCCTGGCTACTATGTATACAGATGTGATAGAATGCTACAATGTATACAGATGTGATATAATGATCAAGGGGGAGGTGTAGTGATAATGTTTAAACAAAATATTAAACTTACCCTAATTGAGCAAATAATCCTACTTTTGCTAATGCCGAACACTTATATATTAAATTGGAAAAATAATTCATACAAGTATCTAATTATAATTGCTATTTACAGCCCCCCCCCTTTCTAACCTTAATACTATTGGAGATTTCCTACACTGGACTTACCTGAATTTCTCTCAAGAAGCTATCATTATGGAGGACCTCAATAATGATTGGCTGTCTTATAACACTGATATTCCTTCAAACTTCATTAACTTACATGGCTTTCACAGATGGAATTAGCGATCACCTTCCACACTTCATGTTCAGACACCATCTCAATCCTCCAAGACAGTCTGCTTTCCTCCTTATGCAAAGTAAAAAGAACTTTGGCACTCAAACTTTTCATTCCCTTTTACACCATTGTGATTGGTCAGCCCTCAAAACTCTTCCCCTTGACTCTGCAGTTGACTACTTTAAGTCCACCTTCCTAGATATCTTAAACAGACTATCCCCCTTCAGAACTGTTAAGTTATTTTATTTATTTATTTATTGACATTTGTTAACCGGGTTTGTCCAGCTGGGCTTGTGGCCCATTTTCAGTGGAGACCCGTGGAGAAAAGCTCCAGTAATACATTTTAAAACAAGTACAATTGTAAACAGTATTGATATAATAGCAATTATAGCAAAATGATTCACATATGTTGGGATACATGCATAAAGTTAAAGTTGCATTAAAAGGAAGCTAAATAACAATTTTACATTGATATAGTTCAATAGGTCAACAATGAACATTTTTTGTTTGTATAAAATTGTGCAAATGCATAGTAGATACATCGGAAAGAGAGGTGTAATGAGGAACTAAGTATGATCCTTTTGAGGGTACATAAAGGGAAGGAAGACTAGGTAGGGTCATGGCAAGGGCAGGTTCTGGAATTGAGAAAATAAGCTTTTAGTTCATTTTTAAAGTGTAAGGTGTGGGAGATTGAACTTAAGTCAAGGGGAAGTTTGTTCCAAGCATGGGCAAGGGAGTGTTTGTAGAGTAGTTTGCCTACTGACCTTTTTGGATGGTAGATATCAAGTAATTGTTGGTTAGAAGTACGTAGGGTCTGGGATGGGATGTAGATGGAGACTAAGGAAGATAGAGATGGACAGAAGGAGGGTTTATAAAGAATAGAGTGTAGCATATGAAATTGGTAAGATAGTAGAAATTGTGGAAGTTCAAGCCATTGAAGAGAGTTTAAAGAAATGCAGTGGTGTGAGTTGTAATGGGGACTTGGTAATGAATCTGGCTGTTTTATGGTAAGTCTGTTGCAGTTTGTTTAGAGTGGAAGCCTGAATATTGGTAAGAATTGGGGCGGTGTATAAGAGGGAGGGGAGGAGGAGTGCCTGGCCCAGGGTAAGTCTAGATTCAGGGGTTAGGAATTTTTTGTTCCGATATAGCAGACCTAGTTTCTGGTTTATTTTTTTTATACATTGGAGTATGTGTAGGTTGAACTTGAGTTCATCATCAATAATGACCCCTAGGAGTTTTGTGTGGGTGTCAGGTTGGATATTTGTATTGTTAGAAGATGTAATAAAAAAAAGAGGTTTTGTGATGAGAAAGAGAACGGGGAAGGAAAAGTAGGAGTTTGGTCTTTTTGGGATTTAGGATCAATAGGTTGTGAGAGTGCCATTGTTCAGTGGATAGTAGGGCCTGTTGGGTCATGGAGTGTAGTTCAGGAATGTTATATGAGATGGATATGTGTGGAGTCATCGGCATACTGAATAAGGGAGGATTCTTTGCATGAGGTATAAAGATCATTGGTAAAGATGTTAAACAAAAGTGGTCCCAAGATGGAGCCTTGGGGAACATCAGTGGAGATGGGAAGGAAAGGTGAGGAGGATGAGAACCATTTGACAGACTGTTCCCTGCCAGATAGGTAACTATTAAACCAGGCAAGTGTGGAGGGGGATAGGTGGAGATTTGCAAGTTTGGATAGTAGTAGAGGATGAGAGACAGTATTGAAGGCTTTGGAGAGATCTAGGAAGAGACAGGAAATGAGTTTATTGTTGTCTAGGGCCTCTGCAATGATATGAGTGAAGGAGAGGAGGGCAGTGGTGATGCTGTGGTGAGGACAAAATCCATGTTGGGTAGGGGTAAGTAAGTGGAGTGTGAGGAGGTTATTGAGAAGCTGTGAGTGAATACAATTTTCTAATATCTTGGAGAGGGGGGACAGAATGGCAATGGGTCGGTAGTTTGAGGGGTCAGTGGAGTTTCCACCTTTATGAAGACGGATAGTGAAGAAAGATTTCCAAAGGGTGAGGACAATTGATTCCAGGATAGATCGATTAATTAGTATAGATACAGGATAGGCAATTGAGTCAGCAGCAAGTTTGAGAAATGTAGGGGATAGATTGTCAGTGGAAGGAGAGCAAGGTTTTAGCTTGACTTGAGATTTGATGTAAGTAATGGGAATTGGCTCAAGAGAAAACAAAGTTGTGTTAGTGGGACTTGGAGAGGTGGGTGTCGAAGTAGAGTTTGGCTTAGAGGTTACCAGATTTTGGATGGAAGAGATAAAGTGTTTATTCAGTAGGGTAACTGTTTCCTGAGAGGAAGAGTTAGGGTGTGGGGAGGGATTAGAGGGCTTTCTAGGATAGAGGATGTTGTTGAGAGTTGACCAAAATTTTCGAGGATTGGATTTGTTGTTAAGCTGAGCAGAGCTATAGTATAACTTTTTGTCATTAGTTGTATGTTTTTTTGCAAGGTTCCTCAGTTGCCTGTATTTTTGAAGAAAAGGTGGTTGTTTAGTTTTAGTCCAGGTTTTCCAAGCATGATCTCTTTGTTTCATAAGGGACCTAGTCTCTTTGGAGAGCCAGGGAGCATGGTTTGATTTTACTCTGATCTTTCTAGAGGGAGCTAAGGAGTTTAAAGTATTCATGAAGATGCTATTGAAAGTGCTTACAGCATCATTTAGGGGAGGTGTTTTAGAATGGACCAATGTATGTTGTGGAGAATGGAATTAAATTGGGATGAATTGAAAGTCGTTAGTTTTCGACAGTCTTTGATAAGGTGGGGTTTAGGAATATGGGAGTAGTGTCTTAAGATGGTGGTAGGGAGATGATCACTGAGGGAGTCAGGTAAGGTGGTGGGATTGTGGTATTGGTGGGGGGAATTGGTAAGGATCCAGTCTATGATGGAGCTGGAAGTGAAATTTTTATGGAAGTGAGTGGGAGATGTTATAAGTTGGTGGAAGCCATGTAGGTGGATACTGAGTTGGGGGGAATCAGTTGTGAGTTTGGACCAATCAATGTTGACATCACCAAGGATAAGTGCCTCATATGGTATGTTGTGGGAGAACCAGGATAGGATGTTTTCAAGAATGGGCAGATTGTTACCAGGAGGAAGGTAGATAGAGGCAATTGCAAGTTTTTTGTGGGGATTCAGATGGCAGTTAAGGATGATGACTTCAGCTGGGAGGAAGTCAGGAATTGGGGAAGGGTATGGTGAGAGGTTACGACTGTTTGAGTAGAGGATGGCCACGCCACCACCTTTTTTTACAGGTCTATCAGATTGGAAGATATTATATCCTGGTGGGAGTATTTCACTATTTGAGATTTGTGGCTTGACCAGGTCTCAGATAGGGAGATGATGTGAGGGGTATTGACAGCTATCCATGAGTGCAGCTCAGTGACTTTATTTGCAAAACTCTGAATATTCAATGAGTAAATACTTAAGTATTTGGATGGAGATGATTGTTGTGACTGAGGATGGTGACTGTTAGAGGAGTAAGATGGGGGCAGTGTAGAGGTAGTTTTGGGGAGAGAAGAGGGGCCAGGGTTGGGATGGATATCTCCAAACAAAGTAGTTTTTTAGTAAGGAGAGAGTGTGCAGTAGATGCTAGATGGAGTTTGTATAGTTTTGACTTAGCTTTGTGGGAAGGTTTAAAAACCTGTATTATGGATAGTTTATATAGACTTCAGATAGAGGTAGTAAAGAGATAAGGGTAGATAGTAAAAGATGAAGTAGTTGGATATATGTTGTATGAGTGAGAAGTTGGTGAACATAGGAGTGGGTCAGAGAGATTGGAGTGGTTAGAGGTGGAGATAGAGAGAATAAGGAGTAGTGTAGAAGATATTAGAAAATAATACATGTTGGAATAAAATATGGTCAGATAGAGTAGTTAGAAATACAGTGGTATAGATGAAGTGGTGTTGACAAGACTGAGAGATTAGTAAGGTGGTTGTGGCAATAGACAGGAAGTGGAATTGTAGTGGCTAGTGGGACAGGAAGGGGAGGGATAGTTAGGTGTAAAGGTAATTGCAATGGGGTGGGTGGGAATGGGGGTAGGGGAGTGAAGTGAGCCCGAGCGTAACTAAGGTGAACGGAGCAGGGCTAGCACCCTGGTCAAGATGAAGTCATAGAAGCAATCAGAAAAGATAGTGAAAAACTAGCTTGAGAGACAAGGATATAAAGTTTCTAAAGGTATAGTCACCAGAAATAAAATAAAAAGAAATAAAATATGAGCAGAAGTAAGCTTACAAAAGGACACTGGCCTCAAGCTACACAAGTAGATTTACTTGAAGGAAACCCAGTGCTGCATGATTAAAATAAGTTACAATAGAGAGGGGCTTTGCAGGGTGGGAGAGAGGTATTACTAGCAGCTAAAAGCAGGGCAAAGCATAAAAAAAACAATATGTAAGAGTCTGAAGACAGTAAAATAGGGCAGGTGCACTAAGAAAGGCAATTATGAGTGAGGCTAGAAATGAATTCAGGGAAGGGTAAAGTGCAGAACAGGAGAATATACACAGAAACAGTATGAGGATAGTGGGTAACCAAAGAGAAAGGATAGGAACTGCTGGCGTCTGCTTTTCGTGGTGACTAACAAAAAAAAACACTGTAAATTCTTGTTGTGCTTATAAAGTCTATCATTAATTAAAAGATTAGCTTATGTAGTAGTTATTTACTGGGACACATACGTCAGTGGTATTATTTTAAGCTTAAGATGGTGGCTTCCGGACAGATAGTTAGAGTTGCAGGGTATCTGTTAAGGTCCTCAAACTTTTGTTGCCTGTACTGTGGCCAGGAGAAAACCGCAGGGAAAAATCCACTAGGGCTATAAAAACAGAGAGGAGGGAGATTAGTTATGAGCACGTAATTCAGGAAAAGAGTGTGAGACAAAATTACCATGGGTAGAGAGAAAAAAATTAATACAGGTGGGCAGAGACAGTATACCTAGCATTAATTTCCATTGTATGAGTGTCTTACACACATAGCTAGCTAAGAACACAGCAGTGTTTACACCTATACATAAAGTAATGCAGAACAATAGTAGTTAACAACAGCACAGTGTAGACATACACAAGGCAATAATTCCCAAAGCAGGAAAACCAAATTCCAGGATACTGAGGACAACAACAATTGGTACACTTTCAGGCAATAATTCTTCCTTTTACTTTAGTGCTACACCAAGAAATTACAGCGAACATACTACAGATACATCTAAATGTGAAGTTAAGGTGCCTTTTGCTCCTTGCAACAAGAAACTTAGTTGGTAAATATTCACATTTACAGTTCTCTTTTATTAAAAAACAAGAAATAATATGAGTACAATTCAAACGCTAAGTTACCTGTGATCATAATGTGCTGGAGCTACTTGCGACAGGGAAAATAGACTTTAAATATTCACAAAACTAGAGTCGCGAGAAAAAGTACACCAGGTTAAATCTAATTATGCACCATGGCTTACACAAGATTCCAAAAATCTTCTTAAAAAAAGGGATAAAGCTTGGTCTGTTTGGCATTTCACTAACAAACAATCTGACCTTGATATTTATAAACACCTTCATAATAAATATAAGTCCCAAATAAAACTGGACAAAAAGTCATACTTTACTTCCATTTGGCAACATCACTATAACAATACCAAGAAATTCTGGTCATCTATAAAAAAGCAGCTTCATCCTAGAAATGCTTCCACTCCTATCCCCTAAACATCCTTTAATTCTGATTACACTGCTACACAATTCAACACTTTCATCACTAACTCCATTCAGGCTGTCATTAATTCTGTATTCTGTACTCCACCTACTATCCCTACTTCAGCTGGCAATGATAGCAACCTCTTTTTCTTCAAACCTGTTCAAACTCTGACTATTAAAAACTTCTCTCCAAGCTTAAATCCACATCTCTTGCAGCTGATAATCTACCCACATTTTTCCTAAAACTTGCTGCGCCTGCTATTACTTATCCCATTGCAATTCTAATTGACCACTCCATTCTAGAACACTATGTTCCTTCCAGCTCGAAGATGTCTTATATTACTCCTCTACATAAAGGAGGGAACTCCACTGAGTTCTCTAACTACAGACACATATCGATCCTAGCTCATTCTCTAAAATTTTGGAAAAATGTATTCAAAAGCAGCTTTTAAACTATGTAGAACAAAACAAACGTTACCACAATAAGACTCAAATACTGTGTCTCACAAAAGTTAAAATCCAATGGCAATAAAAAAGACAAAAAGACACAGTCATGGCTGTAATATCCATGATGAAACTCTTTACTTCAGTGCACAAACACAAGCGCTTTCACCATACAGGCATCTTCAGGTGTAATCAATAGTGCAAAAACACGCACACCTTTATAGATGAAACAAGAGGTACATGACAAAATGCAAAGGCACATCACTGAAAAGCTCATATCAAGATTTAAAATTTAAAACACTGCATAAGTTATAAAACAGTTAAAAACTTCCTATGCAAACTTAAAAATCATAACTAAATTCACCTCCTAAGAGGTCTAGACTTAAGTTTAGGTCTCAGAGATACAGACTCATTGAGTCCGTGTCCAGCATCACTCCTCAACCTAACAATCCAATTGAATTCCAGACCTTCTGTTCTATTGCATATATCACCTAATTTGGCATTCTCATAAGTCATAGCAATGACCAAAAATAAAAAATATTGCATGGAATCATAGTTCATCACATGTTTTGCTAAGGTATTAACCTTGTTACTTCTATTAATATGATATATATGCTCACGTATTCGTTCCCTAAATGAGCGATCAGTTTTACCTACGTAGAACCTTCTGCATTGTATACAATGGGTTAGGTAAACAAGATGTGTATTATCACATGTAGCACTCGCCCCTAGGTCTAACTTCATCTTTGGGATAACACAATCTATACCGCAAGGATCTATTATTCTTAAAAAAGAACCTAGGTTTGTCATCTATCAAACTGGCTATCTCATCATCTGTTATGAATGTTTCCTGACAACATCAGTGTACATATTCACATCTGTAGCATATCTAATTCCAAAACATAAATTTTTGCTACACCAGTTACTGTTCCCTATGCCACTGATTACATTCCTGTTTAAAAAATAGGGTTTGGCTTGTTGTTTTCTCTAGCTCACAACCTTTGGCAACATTACTATTTATTAGCCCATCTTCATAACCTCTCTCTTTCAAATTATACACAACCTTATCAACTTCTGCCCTAAAATCTTTGTCTGTAGCATTCAATCTAGAAGCCCTATATATCTGGTTGGATACAACATTCTTGAAGACATATCGGGGATATAAGCTGTCCCTGTGTAGATGGTGATTAACATGACATTCTTTCTGATAAAGTCTGGTATAAACCTCACCTGTATCATCCCTAGCAATAGTTACATCTGAAAAATCAGTATTAGTGTAAGAATAATTCAAAGTGAATCTCAAATAATCTGTACTGTTATTCACATACTCCATGAATGATCTAAGAACATCAGTATCACCATCCCATAAAATAAACAGATCATCAACAAATCTTCTGAAAAAAAGAATGTTCTTACTGAAAGGGCTTTCTAGTAAGTGTTCAACTTCCCAAATAGCCATAACTGCATTAGCATAACTATTCGCGCATGACGTCCCCATAGCCACGCCATTGCCCTGTTTATAGGCCTGTTCCCCAAAAATAAACAAATTATGTTCAAGTGTTATCTCCAGTAATCTCCATATAAGGTTAATGTCCCTCAGACTACACTCAGTATATTTCTGCAAAAATGTTATTAATCCCTTGAAGGTTTGGAATAACTGTGAATAATGAAACAACATCCATTGTAACAAATAAGAAATCTGTACATTCATGTCCTGACATAAAGCTATTATACCACTTAAACTGGACAAAGAATGGTATAATAAGAAGATGAGAGAGATATTAAATGATTCACACTTTTATGAGTGTTTATCTGCTGCACAGGTTAATACTTTTATATACAATGTACAGATTTTAGTGAAATGTATGTTTGAATCTGGTTTAATAGATGAGAAGTTATATAGTTATTTCTATATTGATAAACCTACCATACTACTTATTCAAGGTCTTCTGAAGATACACAAGGATGGCGGTAATCCTCCTTTGAGGCCAATTGTGTCAGGTAGGCAGTGGTGTACGGAACCCTTGTCCATCTACATAGAGAAGAATCTAAGACCATGTTTGAATAAGTTACAACATATATTGAGACACTGAGCATTTTTATGTGATTTATACAGCTTTATGTCAGGACATGAATGTACAGATTTCTTATTTGTTACAATGGATGTTGTTTCATTATTCACAGTTATTCCCAACCTTGAAAGGATTAATAACATACGGACATTTTTGCAGAAATATACTGAGTATAGTCTGAGGGACATTAACCTTATAGGGAGATTACTGGAGATAACACTTGAACATACTTTGTTTATTTTTGGGGAACAGGCCTATAAACAGTGCAGTGGCATGGCTATGGGCACGTCATGGGCGAATAGTTATGCTAATGCAGTTATAGCTATTTGGGAAGTTGTGCACTTACTAGAAGGCCCTTTCAGTAAGACCATTCTTTTTTTCAGAAGATTTGTTGATGATCTGTTTATTTTATGGGATGGTGATACTGATGTTCTTAGATCATTCATGGAGTATGTGAATAATAGTACAGATTATTTGAGATTCACTTCGAATTATTCTTACACTAATATTGATTTTTTAGATGTAACTATTGCTAGAGATGATACAGGTGAGGTTTATACCAGACTTTATTGGAAAGAATGTCATGTTAATCACCTTCTCCACAGGGGCAGCTTACATCTCCAATATGTCTTCAAGAATGTTGTATCCAACCACATATATAGGGCTTCTAGATTGAATGCTAGAGATGAAGATTTTAGGGCAGAAGTTGATAAGGTCGTGCATAATTTGAAAGAGAGAGGTTATGAAGATGGGCTTATAAATAGTAATGTTGCCCAGGTTGTGAGCAAGTGACAACAACAAGACAAACCCTATTTTTCAAATAGGAATGGAGTTAGTGGTATAGGGAATAGTAACCGGTGTAGCAAAAATTTACATTTTGGAATTAGATATGCTACAGATGTGAATATGTATACTGATGTTGTCAGGAAACATTGGAATGTCCTCACCACAGATGATGAGATAGCCAGTTTGATAGATAATGAATCTAGATTCTTTTCTAAGAATAATAGATCCTTGAAGCGTAGATTGTATTATCCCAGAGATGAAGTTAGACCTAGGGGTCAAGTGGGGACTAGACCTTGTGGACATTGCAACTGGTGTATGTTGATGTAGCATTGGAATATAAGCACCCTGATAGCAGTAAGATCTATAGCTTCAGGGTGAGTGCTACATGTGATACTACGTATCTTGTTTACCTAGCCCATTGTATACAATGCAGAAGGTTCTACGTAGGTAAAACTGATCGGTCATTTAGGGAATGAATATGTGAGCATATATATAATATTAATAGAAGTAACAAGGTTAATGCCTTAGCAAAACATGTGATGTACAATGATTCTACGCACGATTTTTTATTTTTGGTCATTGCTACGACTTATGAGAATGGCAGATTAAGTGATATACACAATAGAACAGAAGGTCTGGAATCCAATTGGATTGTTAAGTTGAGGAGTGATGCTGGACATGGACTCAGTGAGTCTATACCTCTGAGACCTAAACTTAAGTCTAGACCTCTTAGGAGGTGAATTTAGTTATGAATTTTAAGTTCGCATAGGAAGTTTTTAACTGTCTTGTAACTTATGCAGTATTTTAAATTTGAAATCTTGATATGAGATTTTCAATGATGTGCCTTTACATTTTGTCATGTGCTTCTTGTTTCATGTATAAAGGTGTGCGTGTTTTTGCACTATTGATTACACCTGAAGATGCCTGTATGGTGAAAGCGCTTGTGTTTGTGCACTGAAATAAAGAGTTTCATCGTGGTTATTACAGCCATGACTGTTTTTTTTGTGACATTAGCTTTTAAACTACATTCTTTCCCGGTCAACAAATGTAAAATAAAAAATAAATAAATAAATAAAAATAAACTACATTCTTTCTAATAACCTCTTAACCAATAGTCAACAAGGGTTTCACCCTCACCATAGCACCACTACTGCTCTTCTCAGCTTTACCAACATAATAAATTAATACAAAAATAAAGGTCAGTTTGTGTCTTCCATCTTCTTAGAGCTTTCTAAAGCCTTTGATACTGTTACTCATCATAAACTTCTCAATGTACTTGTCACATTTAATCTTAGTGCCTCTGCATTCATAGTTATTTGTCTAGCCGACAGCAAGCCATTAAATGGCAACAGGAATTCTCTTCCCTTCTGCCTCTGAACTCAAGTGTTCCTCAAGGATCTATTTTAGGTCCTATAATTGTTTAGTATTTTCACAAACATAGTCCATACTCCAGCCCCCTTAGCCTCTTTTGTTCTATATGCTGATGATACAACTCTTATCTGTGCTGCACATTTCTTAAATCTGGTTCCTTCCCCTACACAACAGTCCTTATCATTTGAGTCATGGATATCTGAATCACAACTGGTTCTAACTCCTTCTAAAACCAACCTTATGCTCTTTCATCCTTGCAAATTACAGATTCCCTCTGCTACCTTTTAAATACAATCATCTAACAACACAGTAATTTCTGCTATACATCATACACAATTATTAGGCGTCCTAATTGATAATTTGAAATTTTACCTTCATCTAGCTCAGTCTATCAAAAATACTCATATTAAACGTGGCTTACTCTATAGACTCAAGCCTTTTCTTACAATAAAAAGTAGACAAGATTTATCCAGAACTCATCTTCTCCCCACCTTAATGCATGCCTCTCCCATTTTTATTAATTGTAGTAAAACTGACCTAAGCGTAAAACCTGCTATAACAAAATTGCTAAATTCTCAACCAACTCTCCACATAGATCACATCATTGCTCAGCCTTATGTCAACTTCACTGGCTTGAACTTCCCCACCTCTTAACTTTCATTCAGCTTACAACAGCTCAGAGGCTTATCCATCAATCTAAAAATACCCCTTCCCTGCAGTTAATGCTTCACCCGTACACTAACAATCATACTCTCTGACCGTCCAACAAATTCTTACTACAATTTATTTATTTTATTTTATTTTACACCTCCCCTTAGAGGCCCATTTTCAGCAGAGGCCTGGGGAGAAAAGCTCCAGACAATACATAAAACAAACAGGTGAGATATACAACCACATAGTCTATGGTAATCAAGTTATAACATAGTAAATGTGAAATTTACACGTGGCAATAAGATGAGAAACTTTGGATTATAGTTTTGTGTAGTACATAGTAAAAATAATATACATTCTTTACATTAATGTCAATGAGACAACTATATAATCACACATACAAGAGTCATCGCTAATCATGGCATTATAAATTAGAAATATCTTATGCTACACTCATATAGATGGGGTTGATATTAGCTAGAAGGATATTAGTAGGTAGGAGGGGTAAGACAATGTAATAACTGAGATGTTGTGGCTAGTTGAGTTGTTACTAGTCGCATGAGTGAACCAGTATGACAGATTCCTGAGCACTGAGAGGTGGAAATATGAGACAGAGTTGAGTAGTTAACATAATGTTTAGGGGGCAAAGTAAGTCAAGATTCTGGATTAGTATAAGGCAAGTAGAAACAAGATTAGTGGGTCATACAAGAATCCAGATGGGTTAGTTATTTTTTATTATTTATTTTATTTTACATTTGTTGACCGGGATAGTCCGACTGGATGCATGTCCATTTTCAGCTGAGGCCCGGGGAGAAAAGCTCCAAGGGTAAGCAGATACAGCATTACATAATACCAGCATTACATATTACAAACAGACTATTTACAGTGATTACGTAAGTAAGCAAGTTAAACAAGTTCCACAGTTTAGAGTTAATCCCGAGCGTAAATCAGGATTAAATTAAATTACACAGTAAAATGGTTAACAGATTTTTACACATTCTAGAGAGAGTTAGCCAGGCTTGATACAGTGACATAGCCAGTTAAATGCCAAATGTTGTTTGAGTCTAGTTTTAAATTGACCTATGGTAGAAAGTAAGGTAATATCAGCTGGAAGAGCGTTCCAGGGTCTACTTACAGAGTTTGCAAAGAGAGCGTCACTGGCTGGGTTATTAATTTTGCTAGTCTGAATTAGTAGTTTGTTAGAGGATCGAAGCGGTCTAGGATTGTTATAGGGGGTGATAATATTTTTAAGTGCAGGAGTATTGTCCGGATTATAGAGGATTTTATAGGACATAATCAGTTGGTTATACTGGATTAGGCTGGGTAGTTCAAGCCACCCAAGCTGATTTAGATTGATGCAATGATGTGTCCTAAAAGGCAGCCCAGTGGCAAACCTGGCAATGTGGTTGTAGCAAATTGAGAGTTTGTTAAGGACAGTCTTGTTTAAATTCGAGAGTAGAGGGGATGCATACAGAAGGGTTGAAAGAAGGTGAGAGCGAGCTATGACAATTTTAGCTGGAGGGGTTAGGAAGGCTTTTATTCTGTAAAGTGACCTTAGTCTTTTATTGATGGTTTTGATAGTTTGGTTAACATGTAGGTCAAATTTTAGATTATTATCTATGATGACACCTAATAGTTTTGTAGAGGGGTCAGGGGAGATTATTGTGTCATCATTTGAATTTATGGTAAAGGTGAAAGCGGTAGACCTATGTGTTGGTGAAAATAACAGCATTTTAGTTTTTTGGGGATTTAGGATCAGACAACATTCAGAAAGCCAGTTTTCTATTGTATTAAAGGTGGTCTGAGTAGCTGACCATAACTCTATTTAAGATGTGGCCGAGCAAATCAGAGTAGAGTCATCAGCATATTGGATACAGCTGACTTTTGTGATAACAGTATAAGGGTCGTTAATGAAGATGGAGAACAGCAAGGGCCCTAGTATAGAGCCTTGTGGTACTCTAAGGGTGTTAGGTAGAAGATTAGAGAGTTTGTTCTGCCAGAGGACAGCCTGCTGTCGACCATTCAGGTAGGACTGAAATCATTGAAGGGCTCTAGTATCTAGACAGAATGTTTGCAGGGTGTGGATTAAAAGTTGGTGATCAACCATATCGAATGCCTTGGAAAGATCCAAGAAGAGGACTGAGGATATATAATTATTGTTGCAATTATGGTTTATGGTGTTGGTAAAGGCTAGGAGGGCTGAAGTAGTGCTGTGATGAGGACGGAAGCCATACTGAGTGTCTGCCATAAGATAATTCTGGATTAGGTGGTGCATGAGTTGTCTATGAATACATTTTTCCATAATCTTTGCAAGTGGAGTGAGTATAGCTATTGGCCTATAATTGGAGAATTCAATAGAGCTGCTTCTTTTGTGAAGTGGGATTACATAGGATATTTTCCAGATGGTGGGAAGTTTAGCTTCTACTATGGTTCGATTGATTAGTATTGAAACGGGGTAAGCAATAGCATCAGTTGATTTTTGTAGGTACTCGGCAGGGAGTTGATCAGCAGAAAGTGTAGTTAGTTTTAATTTTTTGATCAAGGTATGGATAAGTGAAGTGGTGACTGGTTGGAAGCTGAACGCAAGTAGGTTTTTAGGGATGGTACTTTCAGGACCAAGGGAACTAGGAGGTAGATTGCTAGCTAGGGCTTGAATTGTCTCAGTAAAGAATTGGTTAAAACTGTCAGAAACATATTCAGGGGTTTTATCAATAGTAGCAGCAGGGATTGGGGTTGAAGTTTGTCCAGGATGTAGTAGATTATTTAAACCTGCCCAAAACTTCTGAGGGTTATTTTGATTTACTGTCTGTAAATTAAGGTAGTATTGTTTTTTGTCTTGTGGAATGGATTTTTTAGTTTCGTTCCTGGATTGCCTGTATTTAATGTGATCTTGGGGGTCTTTAGAAGAATGCCATAAAGATCATGCTTTGTTTCTAAGGGTAATTTTGAGTTTAGACTTTTTAGAAAGCCATGGCACAGTTTTTGCCTTTGTTTTCTTTGAACGAACAGGTGCATGCAAATCAAGGATCTCAAAGAATTTGTTGTTACAGTATGCTACTGCTTCCTCTAAGGGGAGGTGTTTTAGAATAGACCAATTACATGAGTTTAGTTCTTGTTGGAATTTGGCAGGGTCAAAGTTTTTATTGTTTCTAACCTTTCTGAGTAAAGGTTGTTGGGAATTAATGGTTTTGTGCTTAATTACATATGTGAGAAGGTGATCGCTTAGGTCATCAGGGAGGGTACCAGAGGTGTACAGTTGGAGGTGACTATTTATGAGTACAATGTCAAGTATGCTTTCTTTTTGTTTGGGTTTACCTATCCTGGTGCGGGTGGATATGATTTGTGTAAATGCATGCAGGTTAATATGGGTGGTTGGGGATTCCCAGGAACAGGTACCCCAGTCTATGTTAAAGTCCCCAAGAGTAGGGTTTCTTGGGGGTAGTGACATGATAGGTCATGAGGGGAAGGTCATGATAGTGACATGAGGGGAAGGTGGTCCACATAGCTTACCTGGACCTCGCAAAAGCCTTCGATACAATACCCCATTCGGGCATTATAGATAAGCTCACCAGCTTAAATATAAACCCCTATGTCACTACATGGGTTGCAAACTGGCTGAAGGACAGAACCCACATGGTTAGAATTGCTGGAGCCATGTCAGACTCCAAACCAGTTACAAGTGGCATCCCACAAGGCTCAGTCCTGGGACCTCTCTTGTTTGGTATATATTTCTCGGAGGTACAGGCCAACACGAAAGGACTGTGGCTGACCAAGTTCGCAGATGACTGCAAACTGGGCACCATAATCAACTCTCCAGCCGACACAAGCATCCTCCAAAAGGGCCTCATAGAAACAGACAACTGGTGCCAGAGCCATGGCCTCTAGCTAAACGCCAAGAAGTGTATAGTCATCTCCTTTTGCAAAAATAAAGTGCCCACAAATTACCACATATGTGGTAATCCATTAACTACAGAAGAAGTAATTAGGGACCTGGGGACCCAAGTTGATAGCAATCTCTCATTTGACAACCACGTGGCCAAAGTGGTTAGAAAAACATTTTATATAGACAACCTAATCATGAAGGGATTCACATCTAGATCAGGGGAGGTCATCGTGCCATTTTACTCATCCCTCATCAGGCCGATAATTGAGTACAATGCCCCTTTTGGGATGTACCTTACCAGACACCTGCAGCAACTGGAAAGACCCCAAAAGTACCTCACCAAGAGGATCAAAGGGCTCAAACAGATGCCATATGCTGCCCGGTTAAAAAAACTCCAGCTCTACTCAATGGCATACCGCCTGCTCAGAGGCGATCTGTGCCTGACATGCTGCACCTCAGAAAATCCAAATCTCATCGAGCTACGCACTCGAGAGACTTGAACCTCAGCACTGAAATAAATAGGACATGCTGGAGGGACAGATTCATAACCCAGAGGCTCCCTTCACTCTGGAATAAAATCCCAGTCCAGGTTAGGCAGAGTCCCTCATTGACTCTCTTCAAGAGGAATCTTGATGAGTGGATGGGAGATCGTAGGTTTACCCCGGGTATCACTTCTGTGTCACTGTTAGACAGAGGCACAGTATATTAACCTCGAAAAAGGGCATAGCAAAATTAATTTAAAATGGGTGATGAAAGCCAAACACACTCTGGCTAGGCTTATAAATGCCCTAGGGCAGATAGCCTAATATGAACCTATGAACCTATGATAGCCAGTGCATGATATCTTCAAGTGTAAATATATTGTTACCTGGGGGAATGTACATATAGATGATATTAATGCATTTATTTTTATTAAGTTGCAATTTGGTGGAAAGAATCTCTGAGTTATTAATCTGAGGTGTTTGTACTGCATCTATGGTGACATTCAACTCAGATTTATATAGTACAGCTACCCCACCCTCCCTTCCTGGAAGCACGATCCAGCCTGTGTATGTTGTACCCAGGTGGTAACACTTCATTGTCTGTAGTGTTAGGTTTTATCCAGGTTTCAGATAAACAGAGAATCTCAGGGGAGTGGACATCCAGAAGTGCAAGCAATTCATGTACCTTGTCATTAATGCTTCTAATATTGAGATGACAGACTAGGAGAGAGTTAGTTGGCCTATTAATTGTAGGTTTGTAGCTTAGATTGCAAGTAGAGGGAGTATGTGTATCTGAAGTGGGTGGGCCAGTGTTGTGGTGAATATCACCACCAAGTATTAGGTTAAGTCTATACTTGGTGATGAACTTCAGGAATTTGTTTATTAGTTTGTGGTAGTGTTTGGATCTAGAGCTAATGTGCCTGGGGCTGAGATGCTGGTAGACTGAACAAGATGTTGGATAGGACCTGGTAATGTAAGTATGGTTGAAGGTGGGAGGATTTACAGCTGGGGTGATAGTATGGCATTTCAGGACCTGAAATCCCATGAGAAACTGGTTTTCATACAAGGTAAAGAGGTATGGTGCGAACAGGAGGGGTAGTAAAGAGGAGTATATCATTATTTGTGATTCAGCTAGTGAGTTAAGGAACTGTTTTACCTGGTGATGCAACACCAGAAGATAGAGGGGTGAGGTAAAGGTACTGGAAGTGGGATGGGAGAATGCCAGATGAAAGCTAATAGTTGCTATTAAAATCTAGGTAGAAGAATGGGGTGGGAGGAATTATCCCAGATGAAAGCAGATAGGATCTAGAAAGTGGGGGTGTGGCTATAGTACTTTAAATTTAGAGGTACTGGGGCTGGTAGGTAATCGGGGGCAGGGAGGGGAGCGAAGAGAAGGTATCGGGGCTATTGCAGTTTACATTAAGGTGTCCTAAAGCTGTAAGGTAAGTATTATAGCTCTTAATGTAAGAGTCAGTTTACTTAAGTTACAGGGGAAGGAGGCAAACACTCAAGTAGAAAAAAAGAGCCCTATGGCTGACCAGAATGGTGACCTGCTTAATTACACAACACTGTAAGTGAAAGCTTAACAAATGTTTTTTGTGTGCAACCGACTCTGCTTAAATGCTGAGAGAAACTGATTTTGTTATGGTGACCAGTTGCAGTCCTCTAGACTCTGTTTTGTATGTAAATGTAGAGTTCAACTAGGAAAAGAGAAAAGCAGAGATTCTAGGGTAAGCATGAAGGCAACAACAGGCAGTTATTTTATAATAATGCATTCAGAAAGGTTTGAGGGTGGGGGGGGGGGGTAAAGCAGCACACTTCAGAATGAACTAAGATTTATAGCTAAGAAACCTAAGCAAGAGAGCAATGCAGTAAATAAACACTTGCCAGATTTTAAGGATATACCAGAAAAACTAAATCAATTGTTCACAATTGTACAACTGGAAAATTGCCAGTAAAAGCACTTCAGGTATAGCTAGCCCAAGTTATTCAGGTCATAAAAGCACTTCTTCAATGTGTGTGTGCAATTTAAACATTAAAAACACATGCAGCAAGTCGGAGCTCTGATTATACACTTTCTCTAGGTACAGGTTCAGTTTAAACACAAATATTACCACAGAAATTCAGTAAAGTCACTAGCTACTTATAGAGCCTCTGAAAAAAAAATAAAAATAAAAAATAGAGCAGTCTGTGCAGAATCAGAATTTAGCAGTAGGTCATTCAGTTACACAAAAAACAGTAAAAGATCCATACAATGAAGAAACGTACACTAAGTCAGACCAGGTCAGTCAAGTGGGGAAAAGAGAGGCAAATCTTAAGCACCTAGATTTAAAAATTATGCCTGTACTGAACTGTAGCAGTTTAACCTGTTTGAGGAAAGAGGGGGGGGCGGAGGCAGTAGGAGTGGTCACAGGGAATACCCTGGAAGACACCACACCAGAGGTAAGTTGAATGTAAGGGCCTAAAATCTGCACTCAGCACTTTAATGTTATTTGCACTCAGCACGTTTAATTCTAATGTTACTTGCACTCAGCACTGTAATTTCACTTATGTTTAGCAGGAAAGACAGACCAACAGTATACAATTTGCGGATTTTTTACATGGGTTACTTGTTCAAATGTCAGGCTATTGCAGTTTACAAGGTTTCCTAAGGTGTCCTAGTTCTGTTGGTAGATAAGAAAATAATAAAGCATATTGGGTTGAGGTGGTAAAAAGGATTCTTAATTAAGTGATTATCGTGGGGAGTCACAGGAGCATAACCAGGTATTCATATAGTGTGCCTTGAGGTGCTTTTTAAATTTTGTGGTGGAGCTAATGGAGGTCAGTTGGCTAGGTAGGGTATTCCAAGCCTTGGAAATAGAGTAGTTGAATAGAGATTTCCCTGCGTCATTATTATTTTTGATGACTTCCAAGTGGTTTTGGGTGCTAGATCTTAAGGTTCTTGTTGTAGAATATGGTTTAATTAGATTCTGGAGTGCTGGGGTCTTGGCTGGGTAGTAGTACAGTTTGTAGGCCAATGTCAGTTGACTGAGTTTCAGAAGTTGATGCAACTTTAGCCAGTTTAGTTGTTTGAGAGCTAGACAATGATGGGTCTTATATTGGGATTCAGTAGCAAATCTCGCAATCTTGTTATATTAAGATTTTAATTTATTCAGATCAGTTTTGCAGATGTTAATATTGGGGATGCATAGAGGGGGATACACAGCAGGTGTGTCCTGGCTATAGTGGTTTTAGTGTGTTTAGTGAGAAATTGCTTGTTCCGATAGAGGAGTCCAAGTATTTTGTGAACTTTCTTGATAGTTCAGGCTATATGAATGCCAAATCTAAGGTTGTTGTCTATTTGTACACCTAACAGTTTGGTGTAGGTGGTAGGGGCAATCATGGTTTTGTTATTGGACATACGTTGTTGCTTAGGGGAGGATCTACCTTGGCTGAAAACCAGACATTTTGTTTTATTTGGGTTTAGGATAAGCTGAGAGTTAGAGAACCAAGTCTCGGCTTCTGAGAAGCAGTTTTGGGTTAGGGACTGGAGGTTATCTATTGTGTGGACTGCACAGATGAGGGTGGTGTCATCAGCATATTGTACTACAGAGGCCTTGAGGGTGGAGGATGACAGCTGATTGGTAAATAGAGAGAATAGTAGTGGGCCAAGTATCGAGCCCTGAGGGACACCTAAGGATACTGGTAGGAGAGGATAGTTGGTCCTGACATTTTACTGCTTGTTGGTGTCCTGATAGGTAACTTATAAACCATGAGATAGAGAGGGAGCTGATGTTTAGGGTGGATAGTGTATTAAGGAGTCTATTATGGTTGACCATATCTAAAGCTTTAGAGAGATCTAAAAAAAGGGCAGAAACTAGTTGCCCATTGTTTCTGTGATGGTTAATTGTGTTGGTAAAGACATGGGGCTGTGGTGGTGCTATGGAAGAGTCTAAAGCCATGCTGATGTTTAGATAGCAGATTGTTTTTTTTTTAAGGTAGTCAGTTAGTTGGGTGTGAACAACTCTTTCTAGCATTTTTGATAAGGGTGATAAAATAGCAATTGGTTGGTAGTTACTAAGTTCTGGGGAGTTGCCACCCTTGTGTAGATGTATTATGTGGGAGATCTTCCATAGGTTTGGTACTTTACACTCAGATATTGATCTATTAATTAGAATAGCAACAGGATATGCTATAGCATCAGTTGCTAGCTGTAGGAATTCACCTGGTAAATTATCTGTGGCCAAGGTGGTTGGTTTAAGCTTTTGGAGGAGTTTTAAAATTGATTTGACTGACAGTAGGTACAAGATAAATTGGGAGATATTATCATGGGTGTGTGCTATTTTGTGTGGTTGGTATGATAGGGCCTGAACTGTTTCAGTGAAATCTCTATTGCACTGAGTGGGAATATTTTCATGGCTATTTACTGTTGCAGGTGTAGGGGTAGCAGTTTTACCTGGTTGAAGTATGGAATTTATTGTGGCCCATTTGAGGGTTGTGAGAATGTTTTTCCTGGAGGTTTTGATAGTAGTTAATTTCTCTAATTTAATGAGTTCTTTAGCCTTATTACGGAGTTCTGCATAGTTTTGCTTTGTTGATTGGTTTCTGTTTTCGTGAAACTGTATCCATGCTTTGTCCCTGTCTTTCAGAATGGTTTTTGTTATCCTAGTTAGACAGGGAGCATATTTTTCTTTTATTCTAATGGTCCTGGTGGGTGTATGGTAGTTTAATATTTGTAAGAAAGAAGAGTTAAAGTAGTGTTTTGCCTCATATGGAGATAGTTGTGTTAGTAGTTTGCAGTTGCAGCTTTATAGGGCTTTTATAAAGTCATCTGGCTTAAACCTTTTTTGTTTCTGACTTCTCTGAAGGTTGTTTGGTTAAGTTGGTGGGTTCTACTTCTTAAAAGGAAGGTAGGCTGATGGTCACTGAGGTTGTCAGGTAGGCAACCTGTTTGTGGCATGAGCAAGGGGTCTGATATAAGAATCCAGTCCAGAATGGACTGATGTTTAGATGTTTTATCAGTTCTAGTAGGGGATGAAATAAGCTGGGTAAATCAATGGAGGTTGATGGGGGTAGAGGGATTGTGGCCAGAGCAGTTGTGCCAGTCTATATTGAAATCTCCTAAGAAAACATTTTCTTGAGGAAGGGAGTTTGAGATTCATTCTAGTAGGTTTTCTATCTTAGCGATATTTTTACCTGGTGGGCAGTAGCAGTCTATAATGTTTATGTGTTCATTAGGATTCAGTTTTAACCTAGTGAGTCTGGTAGTATAGTGTGAGAGCTGTAGCTCCTGTTTGCTGTGGAGAGATTATATTGTTTTGCAGTTGAATGTGGTAAGTGGTGAAGACTGAGAGTTGGAGCAGTGTGATGGTTGTAACTGTGTAGAATAGGGATTGTAGCATGTTAGTATGTGGACTATGGATGTTGTTGCCTGTAAGAGAGTGGGTAGTTAAGAGTATGTTGATGGTTTCAGTAAGAGTGCCTGATATGTTTAATAACAATGTGAGTGGGGTGTGTTTGGTGGTGTGTACAAGTATAAAATAAAGCTGGTGACCCTCTATATTGTAGCTATATCTCCAATATATGGAATACCATCCCTCAGGTTATAATATCCAATCCCAACTTGACAATTTCAAATTACTCCTAAAAGACTATGGCAGAATTTATAAAGCCTGCATGTTTTTTTTTATCTATGTAGGCGTGCCACACTGCTTACATGGATGCGAACAATTTGAGATTCATTAACCGTTGCTGAGCGGGCACACGCATGCGCAAACATGGAAAATTCTGTGGCATGCAAATGGCTTCATAAGCAAGTGAATCTCATGTAAATGAGGCAGGTAGAGGGATCCAACAAGCAGATAAGCATTTGTTCAGGCCCCATGTCAGTGTCCGTTGTATATGTGGAACAATTCCGTGTACAGGAGTGTAGACAGACAAAAGGGGGTGTAAAACTATACATATATGGACAGTAATCCCCTGAAAATGTAATACCACATACACATATGAGTGAAACTATTATCCTGTATGTTGGAAAATTAAAGGAAATAAGTTAAATTATTGTTTTTTAAATTATCTCAGCATGTTTGTGCTGTGTGCCACAGTGTGCAAACAAGCTTTATATAAAAAAAAAGGAAAAATAAAATAAATTAATATGTCACAGAAATGCATTACAGAACCTTGCATGGCATCCCTAGAATGGTGCATTGGTGCTGCTGCTAATGTGGTAGGGCTATGAAGCATGTAGTTTCCAGGCTGTGAGCAAGGATATGTATGCAAATGGGGTGGAGTTACTGAATAGCAGAAAGGAGTAATCGTGTCAGCATATCCCCTAAGACATGGGCTTAGACCCATGTTAATATTTACACAAGATGTAGCTGATATCGGGGGGGGGGGTGCACTGATGTCTAAGCTCTTTTAAGCTAAAGCAGACATGTTTGCACAGTGCGCCTCCTTGCTGAATGTGTCTGATAACCAGATATATGCAATTAGAAGTTTTAACTTGTTTAAACAATGCTCTGCTCCATGGCAGTGCGGCATCACTCACTGAAATACAGCCATTAAATTATGTTAATTATAATGTAGGCAGGTGGAATGCATTATAGTTAGCCAATCACACTCTCTGCACCTGCAGCAGAGCTGCATAAAGTATGCATGTACCCTACATTCTGATTTTTCCCCAATACTTTGGACCATTGGAGTACAGACTTGGGGAATTTTAACTGAGATAATGCTAGGGGCTGCTGCAAGTCTGCTACATCTGTATGTGCTAGATGCTAAAGTCAATGCTGCTGCTGCTGTTGACAATAGGCCTAGACAGAGAAGGGAAGAGTGTTCAGGCCCAGGGTAACCTTCCATGAGCTACATGAGCTGGAGATTGTAGAGCGCTACAGGGTGGACAATGATATATTACAAGAACTGAGCTCTGCTGCCCTCAACTCAGACACAGAGCCAACAGAGGGGAATCACCCCAGTGGAAACAAATGTATGTGTAGCCCTTAGAATACTAGCTACAGGTACTTTCCAAAGACCAACTGGGGACATGATGGGGGGTCTTACAGGCACCTGCATCCAGGGTACTCCACCAGTTTCTCGATGCCACTGCTGCCACATGCCAGTGAGCACATTTCTTTTCCTCTCACTGCTGAGGCGAGGGCCAGCAATATGCAACACTTCTACTTGTAGCACACTACCCTGAAGTACTGGGTGCCATAGATTGCAGCCATGTACACATCAAGGCACCACCCAGTGAAGAGGGCATAATCGATGTCAACCACAAGGGATACCACTCCATCAACTGCCAGGTCGTGTGCAATACCCAGGGGATTTTCAAGAATGTGTGTGCTGACAACCCTGGCAGTTATCATGACTCCCTTATCTGGCATGCATCACAGTTGTACCAGATGTATGCTACGGGGGGACATCCCACACTGTCATTTACTGGGCAATGCCTACCTACACCCTGGAACCATGGATGATGACACCCATCAGAAATGCACACATACCCACAGAAGAATGCCATAATGAGTCACATGCACAAACTAGGAACATCATAGAGAGTGTGTTTCAGCTTCTGAAGACTCGGTTTCAATGACTCAATATATCTGGTGGAGCCCTGCAGTACTCTCCAGCCACATGTGCCCATATGTTCACAGTATGTGCTATACTACACAATATGATCCAGTGGAAACAGCTGCAGCAAGATCAACAAAGGGAAGGGATACACAGTCCCCACCTGTGCCTACATCACCACAGTCACAGGAGGACTCAGAGGAGGAAACCTTTGATGATGTTCCTGTAGGCAGGCTTAGGCATGCTCCGCATGCCCTGGCTTTGGCTAAGGGATAACACATAGCACATTCATTGACAACCTTGGCATCTAGGGGCTGACACCCTACTCCTACTCACATACATATATTAAAACTGATGCCAGGCAACCCACACAACCTGTACCTATCCATGTATCGGCTGAGTACAGCTTGCATCAGACAGAGTCAGCCCTGACATACAGTTCTGTCAACTGCTGTATTTGCAAGGTAAGTCTCTATACTACACAGTACTGAAAGGATTACTTGAAAAAGTATCTTATGTATGGATTTGCTGCATTAATACAAGTGGATATAGTGGGCTATTTGAGCAAAAGTAACATCCATATGGGACTATAGATACCAAGTCCACTAGTATGTGTTCCTTAATATTTACTAGGCCTCATGGTTGGAATATTCACTACATCAGTCAATGGAGATGTTAAACAGTGAGGTGACATGATATGTGGACTTCTGTGTATCCCAGAAAAGCATGTGGTGTTGTTCCCCACCACCAATACAGCAGTGTTCCAATTTACCCGATTTAACAGTAACTCATCAGTGGTATATCAGCAGGCCAGGCAATCTCAGGGCAGTAACATAGCAACTGAACATACATTTCTATGTCTCTCTTAATGCAGGAATAACAACGTACAAATGTATGCTGTTGATTGTGTCAAGAATCCGTCCTATCCATCTGGCAGCTTGTGTGGCTCCGTGGACTAGGGGAGTTAGCATGGGTGATGGTGTTGATTGTTCCAATCTGGAAGTATCCACATCTTTTAGATGTGAGGTATTATTATATGTTTGCTTGTTACAGACTGACAGACTGTCAATCTGTGTGTGTTGTGACATTATTACCCTCTGTCACATATTAATTACATCAGACAGCTGAAGAATGCTATGGACATTTGAGTGAAGTACGGTACTGCAGAAACAGGGACAGATGTCATTGTCTGCAACAGAAAAATCCTATACTGGCGTACAGGTAGGTATGGGCCAGTGTCACTTTATAATGACAACCACATTGGACATGCTCATACACTTAGTCAAACTGAGTGCAATTCTGTTGCCCCTTGATCAAAATGACTTCTCATGTAATTCTGTTGCCCCTTGGTCAAAATGACTTGTCATGTATAGATATGTGTATGCATACATACATATATGTAGACATACAGTATCTGTCCATCGCTATCTGTCTCTCACATAGATGGTATATCTATCTCTATGTATTTACAAATACATATATATCTATATATACCTGTGTATATATATATATATATATATATATATATATATATATATATATATACATATATATATAAATATATATATATATATATATATATATATATAGATAGATATATATATATATATAAACATACATCTCCATCTCTCCCCATATAGCTGCATAACGCATATACATACCACACACACACACACACACACACACACACCTACATTTATATATACATCCATTCTTGCCCTGTATATTGTTGCTGGCTACCAATCTGCCCTCTTACACAAGGCCTGATGATGCCATCTACCTTAAGACTACCAGCTGCTATTGTGAAATCAGACCTAAGTCATGGCATGTCCAATAAATCCTGTGATCTGTAGTGTGTAAGACTAGGTAGGTAAGGGTTCTAATCTCACTCCAAGACACTTGCTGTGTATGTCTACATGGTGTAAATATGATCACCTCAGTACCTTAGGAAGAGGTAAGATTTTGCAGTATTTTATTTGTAGCAGGTGATGTGGGCCTCCAAATGCCTGACTAAAACTAGGCCTGCTGATGTCATCAAGCATAATATGTCCTAAAGAGAGTAATTAGCAGACATGAGGTGTGTTATATGCACCACTCACTGTGATTCGTAGTGTGCACCATTAGATAGGTAAGTGTTCTAATCTACATACAGCCAAGTTGCACTATGTGTGTGTTCCATGTCCTGTAAGCTGTAATTGGAAGTAGTGCTTTCCTCAATGTAGCTAGGAGTGTGTGTGTGATTGCTAGGGCATTTTACATCAGCTTATAGAACCATAAGATGCTTGAACTTTACTAGCATAATGGTCATAAAGTCCTCACAATCCTAGTCAACTTTATACCCTTATATGCATGATCACTGCATCAATGGGCCCAGACAATATCCCAGGATGCCTTCTAAATAGCTTGAAACATGACCTATTGGTCCTCTGGAATTACTATTTAACTGTAGCCTCCAAACAGGCTTTGTGCCTCATGAATGGAGAAAGGCAACAGTCATCCCTCTGCACAAAGGTGGGCCATATACAGACCCTGGATACTACAGACCCATAAGTCTCACCAGTCTTAATTGTAAAGCCATGGAAAGCTTTATCATGGAGATGATCAGCAGAGGTATAGTAAATCTCCAGACACTGGACCCAACCTAGTTTGGTTTCGTCAAAGACAGATCATGCCTACTCAACCTGGTGGACTTCTTTGAGAAGGTCACCAAAGCAATGGTTGAGGGCAAAATCATTCATACTGCCTAACTTGACCTGGCCAAGGCATTCGACATAATACCCCACTCTGGCATTGTTGACAAACTCAAGAGGTTAGGTACAAACTCATGTCACCTGGTGGATAGCCAATTGGCTCACAGACCAGACACAGGAAGTTAGAATTGGGGAGTCCACCTCTACAAAGTGGCAAGTCACAAGATGATTCCCTCAAGGATCAGTCCTTGGACCACTTCTTTATGGCATTTACTTCTCAGACATCAAGGTCAATGTCAGTGGTCTCTGGCTATCTAAATTTGCAGATGGTTGCAAACTAGAAGCTGTCATTGAATCTCACACTGACACAAATGTTCTCCAGGAGGGACTGACACAGACAAACAACTTGTGTCAAAACCATGGACTAAAACTAAATGCCAAGAACTGCATAACAGTATCCTTTGGGAAGTCATATATCCCTGGTAACTATCATATTGACAACACACCCCTTAGAGTTGACCCAGTAGTCACGGACACATAGTAATTTAGTCTTTGATCAGCAAGTGTATAAGATGGTGGGGAAATCATTCTATGTTGCTCGCCTTATAAACAAAGGTATGGCATCTAAGTCCAAGGAAGTCATTGTTTCACTGTATTCAGCATTCATCAAACCTATCATTGAGTACAATGCCCCCTTTGATTTGTACCTAACCAGGCATATCTAACAACTGGAATGTCCACAGATGTTCCTGACTTAAATAATACAGGGAGTAAGTAAAATGTCCTATGCAGACCACCAGAAGGTCCTATCCCTGTATTCTGTCTCCTACAGGCTTTTGAGGGGAGATATGTGCCTGGCATACAAGGCATTGTCAGACCCCACTCTGATGGTCCTCCTGCATCTCCACAAAACAAATGGCACCAGAATTACCCATTCTAAAGACTTAAACCTTGCCTGTGATATAAATAGGACCCGCTGGAGAGATATGCATGTATCCCAGAGACTACCCTGTCTATGGAACATGCTCCCCATCCATATGAAGCAGAGTTCCTCCCTAATCCAATTCAAGTGCAACTTGGACAATTGGATGGGAAACCAGAAATTCATTCCTAGTTTGGCATCTATATCTCTAATGGACTCAGGTAACCTGTAAATGGGTCATATCCCAGGCCCATGCTTACACTTATCAAGGGTATCAGAACTTGTCAGATATTTGGGATGCATGGCTAGGCTTAAAAAGGCCCTTCTGGTC
This sequence comes from Protopterus annectens, assembly GCF_019279795.1. Classification (NCBI taxonomy): domain Eukaryota; kingdom Metazoa; phylum Chordata; order Ceratodontiformes; family Protopteridae; genus Protopterus; species Protopterus annectens. Next base: position 569,911,276 of record NC_056726.1, read on the forward strand.
ATTAGCCTAGTAAGCACCTAGGAATCTATGGATCAGCACATATGGCCCCAGTCCAAGAGGAATATAGGAACAAGTCCTGTGGTGAAATGATGGTCACCCAGCTAATCATACAGCTGGCATGCGATGAGGTGCACTGAGGTGCTCTGTTTGCCATTAGGCAGGGTTCTCTTTCAAATGTGTGTTAATGTCTGCTAGACAAATTTCTCCCACTAGCATGTATTATTAACATCACATACTAGGTTAATGTCCTTAGAATGATTAATCCATGTACCATGCCACCCACAGATATGCAGCATTTACAATCAAGCAGGGTCACACATTGGCCCATATGCAAGTCAGAGATCACCTATGAGTAGTCTATATGCCAAAGGCTATAATGAAACAACAAAGGCTATAATGGCACTGATTTCAGACAACCCCAATTGAACAGATACTGAAGACATGAAGTTCCCTTGTGAGGGGACCATACTCTTGTGTGCAATTGCCAGTAGTGCTTGAGAAGGTACATTACCAAATGGCCATTGCACTCAGATACTGGCATGCTGTGGGAAGAATACATGGAGGTTATGAGTATGTCAAATTCAGGTGACTTTGACCTCAGTTATGACATATAATTTCCATCATACCACTGGGGAGACATGGTAAACTCATGCACATTAGGTGTAAACATGTGTGGCCAGGCCTGTGTGCCCAGCTGTATCACCCCTGAGTAAGTACATCACATGTTGCGACTGATGTGTTACTTACTAGGTACATAGGTGTTAGTGAAGAAAATGATACTACATATATATTTGCATGGAGATGATGGCCATTAGTAGGTCAACAGGCATTTGTTCATCAATACCCTCTTGTAGGATATAGACATAACTCACATAATCTATGAGTGCTCTCAGTTTGCAGGCATCAGCCAACATTGTTAGCCACAGGCATTCAGTATTTATTTGCAGCATGGTTAAATTGATTCCAAGCAGTAGAGGACCTAGGACTGAGCCCTGTTGAGCACTGCTGCTCACAGATCAGCTGTTGGAAGTGGATGTCCCTGTGTTGAGTATGTGTGCCATCAATGGGCCACTTAGTGACCCCTACAATGATATTATTATGGATGCTATGTGGGGCTTTTGTAAATGATACCCGAGTGGGGGATATAGTCAGATAGCTTGGCTATGTCCAGGTGGTCGTATGCCCTGATGGTCACTCACCCAGGTCCTTGGTGACTGCCTCAGAAATGTCCACCACATTTAACCGTTATAATCCTCCTGTCAGACATCCAAACTGTGTACAGTCATCTGATTATAGATCACATATATGTGGGCTGATCAGCTCCACGATGATTAGCCCTAAAGCATACAGATATGGACAATCAGGCAAAGAGGTGTATAGTTCTGGTTCTGAGTATGCCCTGATGGTCACTCACCCAGGTCCTTGGTGACTGCCTCAGAAATGTCCATCACATTTAACCGTTATAATCCTCCTGTCAGACATCCAAACTGTGTACAGTCATCTGATTATAGATCACATATATGTGGGCTGATCAGCTCCACGATGATTAGCCCTAAAGCATACAGATAAGGACAATCAGGCAAAGAGGTCTATAGTTCTGGTGGTCACCCACTTCCACAATGTATGGTGTGATGGATGCCTGTGAGCTATCGTGTGTTCCTATGTTCACCAGGAATTCCTCAGTGGCTGAGAATGGTCATTCTGCTGCAAACCCTCCACCATTGACACCACAATCCCTGGCTACATCTGTTGCTCTTCTGTGTGCAGCATTAATTATGTCTGTTGTGCAGTGTCGAATCTACTCATATGTCCTGCTCTGATGACCTATGGCATTCACATCATGGACAAGATCAGCCCACAATGCTGCTCATGGTTCCCTGTTTTGCCTCCCCCTGGGCAGTAGGAGTTCACGGTATTGACGGAGACCTTCCAGTATTATATCATTATCAGCATCTGTGAAAGGTGCATGGTATCTGTGATACGTTTCCTCAAAGAAAACAAAATGGGATCACACATCAGGATCACATACGTGGAAGTACACAGTGTAGAGATACAACATGAACATAATGGCTGGCAGTATGCAATGCTTGATCACACATGTCATATTCCACAGTGTGCAAACATACTAAGCATGTGGATACAACTAAGATACTTCTCCTATGATCCTATATAATCTTCTATGATCCTATACAAATTTGTCTCAGGTGTTCCACATGTTTCCCTGTTTGACAGGGGTTATAGGTGCTGACTGAGGTTTTCTTTTTTGGGGATAAACTCTTGGCTATGCTTGTAAGGGCCTCAAAGCCATTATCCCAGTAATATCATATAAACCTATCCTATACTAGCAATAGTAAGCTATTCCCGTGTGTGCCATGACAGATACTGCTGTATGATCATACACTCAACACTGGGGTCATTGTAATGTGTCCCACAGGGGCAACCCCCCTGATAATATGTCAACACAACAGTGACAAACAAATAGCTATTACAGCCACTATCAAGGGACAGTCCCATGATGCCAGTGTGCCATATTGACAAAATAAATCTACCCTTGATGTATTGTACATCCTCTGTAGGTGTAACAAATGTGCAGATAACTGACATGTCATTATCACAGTTCTAAGAAAGGCTTAATGCTGTAATCCCCATTCCCCCTAAGTATATTCACATATATGTCTCATATTGTAAACAGAAAGGTTAAATACCTGATGGAGCACAATACTCCTCTGTTGATATGTGCAGATATATAAAGTTTTTGGCAATGTGTTTATTGTGTGAAGAAAGTCTCATACAGACTGGTTCTCCATAGTCAGCTGTTTGCTTTTTTAACATGCTTCTCGTTACCAGGTGATTGCCTCTTAACCAATCTGTGGTTCTGGAATGCTAATTGCAGCCAACACAGATGATTTGCAGCATCATTAGCTAATGACATGCAACCATTGAACAGGATATAAGGCCTTCATGTAGATTAGAAACCCTTTCTAATATGTTGTGCTGGAGATTACTGGGGCGAGGAGACTACATCATCACAAAGGATGTCTGTAGCAACTACTTTTACATACAGATGTGTGCGCTACAGGCTACAGTTGCTGCTGTAGGCAATAGACATAGGCTTCAGTTGCTGCTGTAGGCAATAGACATAGGGAGAGAGTATGCACACTTTGGAGGACAACAATCTGTAAGAGTAACTGTGGGAGCTGTGTCAGCCTTGTGGTAGAAACAGATCCAGAGTGAAGGTCCCCCTTCCACTCAAATTAAGGCATGTGTTTAAGGTAAGTATGTTAGGCAATGGTATCACTAACAAAGTAACGTGTTTGTTGTGTCCTTGACCAGCAAAGGGGGTAACCATTTGGGCAACTGTCAGACTATGTGATACAGTCTGGTACTCATTTGGTACTCATTTGGAATGTGCATGCTGGTAGTTGTTACTAGCAGGGGCTTCATATGTGTATGTCAGTTGTGCAGCTGAACTAATATGTAATGTGATTATGAAAGGCTTGTGTGCTGCACTCTGATATTAGTGGGCCTCATTTGCATTACCTGTGTTTAAGTCCTCTGTGAATGCATATTAATGCATGACTTGACACGTTATGCACTTATAGAGTTGCTAAAGGGATATGTGGAGTGTGTTCCTTTCTGTAGACCCATGACTTCCATCAGTGAAACACAGACATTTGGTTTGGAATGCATTGTATGGATAAAGAGTGCATGACTCAGTCATTAATTGCTGGCTCCACAATAATGTAATTTAAATGCTACACACCACTGGATTTGAACACAGGACTGTGTGTGGCAAATGTTACCAATTGCATAACATTTAGACTGAGCTGCTACTGAGTCACTGTTGCAGCAAGTGTATTTGTCAATATATAAGTACACACATACAGGCTGTGACATACTTTTTTTACATTCATAATTATGTGATCTGTTTTATACAGATGCATTTGTCCACTGGAGTCCCAGTTGAAGCCATTACTGTTTTAGCAGGTGCATTTGTAACTGTTGCTGATAAACATGCACATTTACCTGCTATTAGAGACCTCACTTAAATCCATTATTCAGTGTCTGGCTTTCTACTGGTGTACTCTTGCTCCAGACTCCAAGTTGCACTCCCTTTTTTCATTACTCTTTCAGCAAGTTTCTGCAACCCGAAACAATGCGCACCTCTGCTGAAGCTCTCTTAATGACTGTAACTTGTAGTTTTTATATTTTGCTTAAACCACCTGTTTTATTTAACAGCTGTGTGGCATGGCACGTTAATCCAGTGGTCTGCAGGTATAATGATCTTGGGTTCTAAATATGGGACAGGTGTTTATTTTGTATGTGTGTATTATTATTTGAAATACATATATCAATATAGCTCCATTTTGCTCAGCTTAGCAATGCTGCATGATGTAACACATTGCGCAACATCATGCAAAAAATCTTTAAGGAAAAGAAAAATGGGGAAATGGGAAAGTGGTGAAATGAGGTGCAAGCAGGGGGGAAAACATAGTGAAAGGCAAGTAGATATGTACAGGAAGGGTGTAGGAAAGGACCATAGCTATCCATTTCTTCTACAGCAACAACTGTGCAATTTTACAGAATTTGTAGATGAATTTGGACTATCACCCCCAGAGAGTTGGGTAAGGACAACATAACTGCATTGTCAAGCCAATTGGAACAAATTATGTGTGTCCAATGGAAACATGTGCGAAATGGAGAGCTATGTATGAGATGATTTTCTTTGGGGGGGACAGGTGCCTATTTTTTTTAAGGTGAGAGTGGAATGTTAGGGAAGGGACATAGGTACATGTGGGGGAGGTAAGTTGGATAGGTGAGGAAGCTTTTTCAGGCACACAAGACAGCAGACAGGGGTGGTGTGTGCCACAAGATGGAGGCTAACACCTTGGATGAGGAGGATGCTATAGAATTGCAGTCCCATTTGCCTCCACAAGGTAACAGCATGAATTATGTCCCCACCCATGGGACTGTTGGCACTGCTCCATCACTGCCTCAGGGGTGGCAGTTGTGGAGGCTGGGCTCCAGGCTGAGCCTGCCCCACTAGGGTGGCCAACATGGTCTCTATCCGGCACAGGCATCATTCAAATACATGGTACACGATCCTGTGCACAAAAACTGGCAGTTCATCCCAGGTGACAACTCCCCCAACACCACCACCACTCCCAGAGGGGGGCCCATCCCCTTCACATGGGGTGGGACTACCCGATGTCACAGGTAGTGCAGGGGCAGCAGAAGGGGGTACCTTGATACACTGTAATAATTTAGTAATAACAATAAGTTAATCCAAAAAATAGCAGCATGCAAATAACATCAGACACGAAAAATAAAAATAAACACTGTGTCAGTAAGAAGAATGTAGATTTATTGTTGCAAAGCCAATAGTAAGTGGTTTCGTCTCTTCACCCAGAGACTTCTTGAGACTAAGGCTTTGTAATAAATACATAGTATACAAAGAATTGATATCTAAGGTTACCAATATATGTGAGTCAGACACCTGAATTCTTTCTATTTTCCTCATGCAGTCATAGTTAAAGGTTTGTGCAAAAAGGGCAAAAAAATGTTAAAGATTATTTCCAGACTAAATTAAATAAGGCAAAGGAAGCTGAGTCAAGAAAAGGGATGGTAAAGTGCCATAATTGCAACTACTGTCAATATTTATTTACTGATAGTAATGGATTGTTAGTGGAAAAAACAGTAGTACAGGTCCCAGGTAGGTTCACGTGTAAAGCTAAAAATGTAGTTTACTTACTAATATGCCTGGAATGTAGATCATTTTATGTGGGGAGAACTAAGAGAATTATGCAGAAGAATTTATGAACACAATTATGCTATTACACATGCAGATATGAAAAATGCTATGAGTAAACATTAAGTTGAGAAGAAATGCAAAACAAATTTTAAATGCATATTTTTGGATGCTCTACATTCTAATGCTACTATTTGTAATGTTGTAGAAGAGTTGGGGCAGTTGGAATATTGTTGGCAAGTAAGACTAAATGCCTGTTTCCCCTCCAGGATTAAATAATAGGGAAGAGTTTATAATGTATTTAAACAGAAAGGGGCTGAAACATTGATTTAGATAGTTTAGGTGATTTATACATGTATAGTTTTTTCATATGTATATGTTTTAATGTTTTTATTTCATATCAGAAAAATGTTTAATGACACTATGTTTTTAAAAATGTTAATTGGTTAATGAGCTATTTAAGTATATACATTCATGTTTTTATTACAAAGCCTTAGTCTGAAGACGTCTCTGGGTGAAGAGATGAAAGCGCTTACTATTGGCTTTGGAACAATAAATCTCCATTCTTCTTACTGACACAGCATTTATTTTTATTTAACAATAAGTTCATGTTAGTAATAACCAAACCAATGTTAGTATTAATATAATGGCACATAATAGTGATTAATCTAAATATAAAGTAAGGTATATTATGTGGATTACAACATTAATACCATAACAATAAGTATGTTAACAGCAAGCCCGTATAAAATAACCCATAAGCCCAACAAACCAGTTAAAATCCACAAATAAACACGAGGCAACACCACGACTATTGAAGCTGACCATTTATTGAATAACAACAGATAAAAATGAAAGAACTAGTGAACACTTTCACGTTCAACTGAATGCTTCTTCAGACTGTCTGAAGAAGGGTTCAGTCGAAAGTGAAAGCGCACACTAGTTCTTTCATTTTTATCTGTTGTTATTCAATAAATGGTCAGCTTCGATAGTCGTGGTGTTGCCTCTTGTGTTTATTTACAGCTTTTGGTACTTGTTCTTCAGAGGCACTTCACCCTTGACTGTTTCACCTTGAATCTTAGATTACAACAAACAGTTAGTTTAACGACATGTTTTAATATTAAGCCATAATAATTAATAACAATAATAAATATAAGTTTAACAAAATATAGTTAGTTGATCAAAATATATTAATATAAAATCATAATAATAAATAGGAATAATAAATTAAAGAAGATAAGGGATGGGGAGAGAGAGAAAAATATACCATTACTGACGTCACAGATGATATCCCTAGAAAGTCCACTAATACATAGTTCTAAAGGTGTGCAGCATAGGTTGTGAGTACAGTGATTACAATTCCTCTATAGATGATGTAGCACATACATACCTTTCAAGCTGTTAGCATGGGGCAGCATGGGCCAATCACTAAGAAATGCAGGTACACAACTACAGGGATCTATTTCACATAATGTGCATGTACATGACTGCCAAGGTGTTCAGTAAATGGATTTGGCAATACAGTGTATTCCAGGTAATCAATTATCTGCTAATCATTTACCAGACAGTTTGGGTGGTTATAATTACATTACATAAAAAATTGTGATAGTTGAGAGGTATGTTTGTATATATTAAGTGGACTAGACAGCCATCATGTCTTAGTTGGCAGGCATGGAAGTAGAACCCAAAAGTTGTGACTGCAGGGGACATCTGCAAATAATGATATAATTGACTGCAGCAACTTAGAACAGACATGCAATGAATACAACCCTATTGCAAGTATTGACACATTTGTTATGAAACCACAATCCTGCTTGACACTTTATTGGTATTGCTGTTAAATGTCTATGAAGTATACAAATGATATCTGCCCATAAAGTGGGCTGCCTCACCCATATGCTTTCTGTTCCTGGAGTGGGAGGAAAAGATAGCATTATGTGAATGAAAGTGGCCTGGAGACAGATCTAAACTGAACTGTGGGTTGTGCAATACATTTTTCAAGCAATTACTTCTGCATTCTACAGTTATTACTGTTTTGCAGTTGACTGCAGTGACATTAGAACAGACATGCAATGAATACAGCCCTACTGCAAGGATTTAGACACATTTGCTATGAAACCATAATCCTGCTTTACACATTATTGGTATTGCAGCTAAATGTCTGTGAAGTATACACATGATATCTGCCCATAAAATGGGCAACATCACTCATATACTTTCTGTTCCTGGAGTGGGAGGAAAAGATAGCATTATGTGACTGAAAGTACCCTGGAGACAGCCCTAAACTGTACTGTGGGTTGTGCAATACATTTCTCAAGTGATTACTTTTGCATTGCACAGTTATTGCAGTTTTACAGTTGACTGCAGCAACATTACAATAGATATGCAATGCATACAGCTCTACTGAAATTGTGTTATGACACCACAATCCTGCTTTACACCTTATTGCTTACTGTTACTGGTATTGTTTATTGGTTATTGCAGTACATTTTATTGTTTATTTATTGCACTACAGTTTTTTATTGTTTATTCTTTATTGCACTACAGTTATCATAATGTATCCATACTTACCACAATCACAGCACATCCTGGCCAGGCGACTGGCATTGGACTGCATGTTGCAAGCCCTCTCAGCTGTAGCTGTTGGAAGAGAAGCACACAATTATGAATATCAGTTTTGCACAAATTCAGCTTTTGTTTTAGTAAAGTATTGGCAGAAACGCTTACATATGGCTGGGGCATGCCCATCCCTGGTCTCTTGGACCCAGGTGTCCAATGTTCCCCTCTTTCTATGCTTCAGGTCATCATAGTGGTGACAACATTGCTCACCAGTACAGGGGATACCAGTAGCACTGGTAAGATCCCTGGCCAATCAATCCCAGGCCTCAGACTTACATTTTGAGCCCTGGTAACTGCACTGCAACAGCCTAGGTTCATAATTGTGTACCAGGAACCCAAAAAAAACCCTGGACTCCAGCACACCCCATCTCTGTGCTCAAAAGCACAAAATCCCAGTCCAGGTTAGGCAGAGTCCCTCATTGACTCTCTTCAAGAGGAATCTTGATGAGTGGATGGGAGATCGTAGATTTACCCCGGGTATCACTTCTGTGTCACTGTTAGACAGAGGCACAGTATACTAACCTCGAAAAAGGGCATAGCAAAATTAATTTAAAATGGGTGGCGAAAGCCAAACACACTCTGGCTAGGCTTATAAATGCCCTAGGGCAGATAGCCTAGTATGAACCTATAAACCTATGAACATACCAACAGTTAGACAGACTCCAATGAATGCTGAAGAATTCCTGCTTAATGCCCTTAATATAGGCTCTTTTCCTGCCCTTACACATCATACTGCAACATTCAAAAAAGTGCCGTGCTGCTTAGCATCACACAAACCTGCTTAGCAGTGAGTAAACTCACACAACCATATTTTAGTGAAGCTTAACAATGCGTAAACAGAAATAGCCATTGACCATACTTAAAGCAGTGCTTAGAACCACACAGCTTTTCCAAATGTAATAATTATGTTTTTAAAGTACACAAAAAATTCATTTACATTGAAAAACTGGTATGAGTGCTAGGGACTTGAACCCAGGACCTACTAAGCAAGAGATTATGGCCAGTGACGCTACCCATTTAGCTACTTGGATGGTATGTATACTAGTATACCTTCACATATACTACTAAAGCAGCTGTTACCACCGTGCACACAAATGGAATGAAACAGAGCCAGACATAAATAATTAATTACATACGTTTTCTATTTTTAGATGTCTGGCAAGTATCAATAGTGTATTATCTGTACCACGTCTCGGCTCTGCTGTGCTCCATGCCACACCACACAAATAGACATTAAAAATTTAAATAAAAACATATTAATTAATTACATCTGGTTCCTATTTTTAGATGTCTAGCAGGTGTCAGCTGTATATATCTCAGTGTAGCTTGGCACCATGCAAACAGATATTAAAAATAAAAATAAAAAAAATTAAGAAAATTAACACACAGCATATTAATGCACAGCACATTTCAACAGTAGCAGGGTACATTACAGGGAGTCTCACCCTGTATATAACATCTGACCAGGAATTCCCTGGACAATCCACAATCACAGGATAGCCTGTACACTTCTGCCAACATGAACTCAATATCGCTGTTACTATGCTCTCCCTTGTCAGCGTGCCATGATTAACATGCATGGCACACTGCCGAGGGGGAACCGTGGCCATGTACACAGGTACATTCCATGTAGCTGCTACATGGTGCCTACACAGATTTTATTGAATCCTGAGGTACCTCTTTTCTAATTGGCTCTGTTCATGTTCTTCTCCTGGTTAATGCCTTCTCTCTTGTTTTACTCTTACCTTTATACTTGCCATATTCAATGTTCTATTTCCCTTTCTATCCCTATAAACCAACTCTTCTCTTGCACACTTTTTCCAGCTAATGCGTTATACTTTCTGGTCTAATCTTCTACTATACTTCTATTGACATCGTTCTTTCTGTTTTCTATTTTCTTCTTCTCTCCTATCTTACCTTCTTCACTGTCTCCCCCTCAAACATTTATGCTAATTTCTTATCTGCTGCTTACATATTTTTTTGTCAATTACTCATATGTTTGCTTCTGGGCGTCTGCGGTGGTGCAGCGGTTAGCGTTGCTACCTCACAGCAAGAGGTTCTCTGGTTTGATCCTCGGCTGGGGTGCCTTCTGTGTGGAGTCTGCATGTCCTCCCTGTAGTCATGTGGCTTTCCTCCAGGTGCTCCGGTTTCCTCCCACATCCAAAAGATATGCTGTAGGTGGATTGGACACTCTAAATTGGCCCTAGGAGTGAGTGTGTGTGTGTGTGTGTGTGTGTGTGTGTGTGTGTGTGTGTGTGTGTGTGTGTGTGTGTGTGTGTGTGCGTCTTCTGTGGAAGGTTGGGTGCCAGGCTGGCAACTCAATACCGTAAAAAACTCCACTGCCAATCATGAGCGGACAGGTGATCTGCTGTGGCAATCCCTAACTGGGAAAAGCCGAAAGAAGAAGAAGACTCATATGTTTGCTTCTAATTTTGTCAAACTAGTTTTTCTTTTCTTGTAGTCTGTTTTCTCTCTTACATTTTAGATTATTTTTTTTATTAACTTGCTAGTAAACTCTTATTTTTACTTTTTCTTCTCTAGTTTACCTGATGTGTATTTATTTATCATTGTGCTAACAATTTGTATTTGTATTTTTGGGGCTTTGCTCCCCCCCTCCAGGACTCTGCTGAAAATGAGCTAACACCCAGTCGGATTATCCCAGTTAACAAAAGTAAATAAATAAAAAAAAAAAAATATTGACTCCGAAATCTTTATTTTAGTCTGAGAAGCCAGAGACAGTAAGAGACCATTTATCTTTTAGCCAGAAGCTGAGGACTCTTAGATTTTTTTGACATTATTCAACTTTTTGAATGACTATTTTACATTCATTATGCAAGAATATTTCTGTTTGCTAATTTACTTTTCAAGAGTAATGGCTTATTTTATTTATTCAAAATAAAGGATCTTATTAATTATCTTTGAATGTTTGTGGCAGATGGCTTAATTATTAGCTTCTGGGTTTATGCACTTTTATCACTGAACCTAGAACTATGTGTTATATTCCATTGAAGGGCAACTGCTCAGAAACAGTTTTTACCATTTGCATTTTTAAAGATTTGCTTGTTTTAAGGGTAAACCCTAAAGTTTATTCTTGTTTTGTTAGTTTAGACAAACTGATGGCAGACTACCTTAAAGATGGCCAAAAAGGGAAGCGGTAATGGAGGATCACTCATTATCTTCTCATTATAAAAATACTATGTGATATGCATACATGTCTGCATGTAAAATATCTCTGATCAAGTTTTAGTTATCGTTGTTAAAGTTGTACTGAAAAGAACTTTGCTCAGCTTGAGGTGAGTAAAATTTTGGGGTTGACAGTGATTGTAACTCTATTCTATAGTTATGCAGTGTGGTGCTTATTTGAATATAGCAGATACTGGCTATTATCCAATGAAGCAATGTATATTTACAGTATACCTGTAAGGCCACTTGCCTAAGGAGTAGTAGTATTGAAAATAAAACTCTATATTGTTTATTTCCTTGCATAGTCAAATATTGATAGCATTGGTGCAAGAGTTAAAGACTGTGACTCATAGGTTGTCACATATTAACAGGTGGCAACAGCTCTGAATTTACATCTGTTTATCACGTTAAGAATCAAACGATGTGTGATATGTAGCAGCATATAATGTTAGTTTTAATACATCTATAGAAGTTAAGGGAAACAAAAATATAAAAAAGGAATTTCTACCACTTTCACGTTACTCTGACAGTTAATTAAAACCTCATTTGGTTTCTTAACAGCAGGGCAATTAAGGGTTTTATATGTTTTGAGAAGAGTTTGCAATCAATACATTTTTAAGATAAACGGCAGGTTAGTATTTTCAAATTAGCATTAATAGTGGGGTTTGTCTTATCAATTTCCAGTCCTAAAATAAATTAAATAATTGCTGTTGATGATAGGGTAATGACATCTTTCTCCAGACTTATAAATCTCAATTTATCCATAATATGAAAATGGCAACTAGGATATCAACTAATTCTTTCTTGAATAATTTGTTAAATTCTCCTGCAATCCAATCTAGGCTAGGCGGTATGCTTATTTTATTGTTGCAAATGGCACTGTACAAGTCTTCACAGGTAGTGTCACTTTTAAGGGCCACCCAAGCCTCTAATGGTAAAGCAGGCAGTTATAACAAGTCTAGAAAATGCATTTGTACAAGATCAAGAGTATTTTTACCTCCAGAAAGCTCACATACTTTCCATCAAAATCAGTTAATCATCTTGGATTACTACATGCTGGTCAGTTAAACTTTAAATAATGTTTTCCATCTTCCTATTTTTCAGTTTTTAAGTGAGCCCTTTTGCTTATTTCTCCTTTTATAGCCCAGTAAACTAACTTCACCTGGTCTAGATGTTTACCTGCAATTTTTTTTACTTCTTTCTGCAATACTATCATCCTGTCCAAAACTAGCCTTGGCATATACAAAAACATAATACATGAACTCCTTTTGGTTTTAGAATGGTCTGTTGAGCTCTGTCCCATTATTTCAAGTATCTTCCCCAACTGGATTTTAAGGATGTTTAAAATGTGTTTGCTCACCACAGATATATCTAAAGAGGCTATTTTTGCTGGCTTTAGCAGGGATCCTTGCCTAGACAAAAGCTTTAGGTAAGAAAGAGTAAATTCTACACGGAGGTATGACCTCACCCACCTTGATCGGAAAATGTACAGGAAACAATAGCATAATCAATGTTTTCCAGTCCTGGAATTGATGACCTAGGCAACAAAAGATATACATCCTGTGGTCAAGGTAACTGATAAAAGGCAATATATATAAACTGTGCATAAAAAGAGTTTTTTTCCACAAATGTAATATATGTGAGAGATATAGAGATCCATTAAATCTAATCCTGTATGAATGCAGGCCTCATATCTACCTTCAGCTCTATCTTGAAAGACCAGAGCAACATTAATGTCCCCCACCATCAGCACAGATTCCTTTGAACAGCAATTTGCAGTTAATGCAGTTTTTAGGTTACCTAAAATAGGTTTATGAAGAAGGTTAAGTGTTTATAGACAATAAAGCACTAACTAACCTTTTTTTCCCTCTTCAAAGACTACTAATTCAATATAAAAGCACCCTATTAATGGTACCGGAAAATCAGCACCATCCCTTCCCCTTCTATCTACTTATAATCAACATAACCTCTTGGAAAAAGTTTACTTTCCCAGTGCTTCCATTCAATCCATAGAGAGAGAGAGAAAAAAGCTTCTTCTTAATGCAGATCCCTAACACCATACATCCCATGAAATGTTTTAGATTTTTTTTTTTTTTTTTTGCAATTCTGAATGACACACCAGCTTTGAGTTCCAGAAAGTTATGCTCACTTTGTCTTCTGATGGTATTGCTCACAAAACCACATCTAAAGATTTGTAGCAGGATTAGATTAGTGATACCAAAAATTTTAGCATAGCCGATGATTCAGTACAGATAGGAAATGCAGCTATCGGCATCACACTGATGGCTGTACCAAATAAATGTCTGAAACAAAACATTAAAAGATGTTGCCTAGTGATTCACCATGTAAGCCAGGAACAAACTGTAACTACTTTTTCTTTTTTACTAAACACATATACCACTATGTTACAAATAAAACATATAATCTGAAATTCTTTTGTGTTTTACCAGGTTTATGCAAGATACTTCTATCTTCTGCCATGCAATGTTTGGAATGTGAATTTCTGTTTCTGTAAGAACACTCGTATAGATATAGATAGATAGATACATACATACATACATATATTAAGCCAGTAACGTGAAATATTCCAGTAATGTGTAAAATGCAAAGTGTAAAGTATCTTATCTGAAATTTCTAATGACTAGAGTTAAAAATGCAAATAAATGATAGCAGTAGTCTACAAAAACATATATTCCTTATTCTATAGAAGTATCAGTATAAAATGCATGCCATCCATTATACAGTGGTCTTAATATTTTATGTAAATTGTCACTATGTATGTAAACTAAAATTTTCATAGGTTCATATGAGGTTACCAAGCTAATGTCTTAAAAGCCCTTGCAAGCCTAGCCGGTATTACCTGAATTTTACCAGATTTTCGATCCTTACTGTCTAGAGGATGTCTCAGGTTTGTGCCTATGCCTTTGAGTATTTTACAGACTGGTCATGTCTATAAGAGACATATGCGCCACCACAGGAGTGAACAGATGATTCCCCTTCCATTGATCCAAACTACATTTAAAGAGGGTCAAGGAAGGGCTCTGTTTTACATAAAAAGGAAATCTGTTCCAGAAAGGAGTAATCTCTGAGGCACATATCTGTCTCTCCAACATGTTTTGTTCATGTCACAGACCAGGATTAGTTGGGTGACCGTCATGCAGTTTATCTTGTGAATGTGTAAGAGTTGCATCAGGAGTGGATTTGTGAGTGCCTTGCAGTGGCGGCTGGTGACTTCAAATCAAAGGGGGGCTGCAGGAGACAGCTGAATGGTTGGGGTCAATGGGAAGGGGTGTGGCCAACTAGAAAGGGGAGGAGCTATGCTCAAAACCATAAAAACTAACTAAATACACTGCCCTGGGTGCCAAACCGTCATTATGAGAGTCCAATCAAGACAAAATGAAGTGCAGAAGAATAAAAATATTTCAATGCATTGGCTGCATGACAGCTTAATATCTAGATGGAAACAAAAAGGTTGTGAGGCATGAAAAAATAAATTACTTTTTAAATACATTAATGGAATGCCAGTCAAAATCAAGTATAAGAAAAACAAGCAGCACTCAACTCAAACCACTTCTTGCACTGCAGTTCTAATTATAATTTATATTCAACTTTATTAAAGTACCAAGTAACATGCTGAAAGTAGAAATATCTGATGCCCCCACTTGTAAAAATGTTTTTTATCCAAAAAAAGACCTGCTGCCTGACATCTACTTGTTTCATGGGGAAAACATGATCAAAGTAAAAAATGAAAAGCAAACAAGACATAAGCTCAATATACATTGCTTAAAAGGATTACAGTACAGGTTATGGACTACACGATTGGCATTCTGCTTAGTTTACGGGTAAAGCCTGCAGAGATGACTGGAAGTCTCCAAGTGTAATGAGCTTCTTAAAATAATGTAATCCTGTCCTTTATTACAAATACTATCATATGCATTTCAATACCCAAGGCCTATACATTATCTACTTAAGTATTCTCTACATGGCAACAACAGAAAGGCTTTCAAATGTTGGCAGTTCTTTAACAGTATGCTTATTAAAGCTTACTTGCATCTTACGATCTCAGCCAAGCTTAACTGATGGTCACTAAAGTATTGCTACTTAAACACAGAGCAACAGGCACTTTGAGTAATAAGCATAAATCAATAGTACAAAAAAAATGACAGAAACCAGGCCACTCTGCAAAAATCAAGGACAGATGAAAAGCCACTCTAGTACTTGTGTCTACCTTGGATGGGAGGATACTCTGCACATTTACACTGCATAACTACTCCTTGCCTTGCTTCGACACATCCATAGTCACTACATGGGGGAGTGGGGTGCAACAAGTATGTCACAATTTGAAATGTCTCTGGCTGACTGTGATGGCCCTGACACATTTGTCATAACTCTCAACCTCAAAGCAAGAAATCTGGACAAAGGCATACAAAGAAGTGAGACAAAGGCCCAAAAATAAGGACATTTTTTTTAAATATTGCTCTTATAAACTTAGAACGATAATAGAATAGGTCTTGCATTAGTATGAATTTTCTGAATGGTATGAAATCTGAAACTCAAATGTCTGTCATTATTTTCTAACTTCAGTCTTTAATGATTTGTCACTAATTTGCAAAAAAAAACACAATTTTATGAAAAATGAACCAAAAATGTGATGTAAAAATATAAAATAGCCACACAATACAGCTAGGAACCTGTCAAAGAAGGGACACTTTAATATTAGTACTGTTAACTTGAGTAGCTGACAAAATAAAAGAATCTACATGCATTTCTGAAATAAAAGTAATATATAACTCTGATTATTACAGTTATTTCTTAATTGTAAACCCTCCATGTTTTCTTCCAAAACTGCTATTTTGCGGAGGGATTATTAGGGGAAGAGCAACATTTTGAGCCAAAATCAGGGACAGTTGAGATGTTTGGCTATGCCTAATTCTATAAAGCAATTTATTTGCATGTACCTCTCAACCTGTTAATGCAATAAATCTGGACAAGGCCAAATATATTGGGGGGACATATAAACAGTACTAAAAATTGAGACAGTTGCTAGAACAACAGGTCTTACTTTAGCATGCATTTTTCTGAAGGTTATGAAGTCTGAAACTCAGTGTGTCATTATTTAGTGACTTAATTCCTAAATGATTTTGCCAGAAAACCCCAAATTTTATGAGGAACAAACCAAAAATAAGAAGCAAAAATCTATTCATTCTTTGAAAATCTGGACAGTTGGGAGGTATAGTTCAGCTGGGGCTGTCTTTAAGTTTGCCGCCCTTCCCCCCTCACAAAATCATGGAGCCTCCCCCTGCAGCCATTCCAATGATCCATTACTTGGCTATTTCACTCCATTTGCCATAAACACTAATGTGCATACTGATTTACGTTTATGATGATTTGGGCTTCATTTGAAAGTTTTATTTTGCATTTTACAGCACAAACACTAAGACATCTGCTAAACAAACAGCATTAAAACTTCTCTGCCCTTGAAACTCACATTCATTGAAACAGCATTGAAACCCACATTCAAAGAAAATACATTTTACCAGTGGCAGATAAAGATTAAGTCTGGGCTGTTTTCAAATCATATGCCCCTTGCATATGAAACATACATGTGCTCTTTGATACACCTTCCTATTGTTTTGAACATTTTTCCAGTAAATGATGAAATAAAATGCATGCACCAATAATGACAAAACTGCCCAGTTCAGAACATTTCCATCATAAGTCTACTCAAACTTCTATAGTCCACCATTATCAGTAAATATGCACAATTCTACAGTCCACCATTATCAGTAAATATGCACAATCTCTGAAGTAAAAAAGTAATCTAAATAATTCCACATTAAATAAATCTGTAACTAATGAAGAGGTTGCTGCTAGCAAACACCTTTATATTTCATGGTTTCATCAAAAAATAAAGCGTCTGATGCCCCTGAGGAATAAATTGCCTATATTACATTAAAAATGATAAGCTAGTAATATTGCAATAGGAAATAGATGGCAATCTGATAACAGGCCAAAGAAACCAAAGCCAGCAACAAGTGAGCCATGTGAAATTAGTAGTTTATTTAAAAACTACTAAGACTACATTCCATGCTTATACAAAACAGACCGGTTTCGGCCAATATAAATCCTGGCCTTCTTCAGTGTATTACAACAAGCATAATGAAAGTCAAGTCTTATATAATAAGTGAAAACAAATCATTGGTTGACAATTACATATTTAATTAGTAAACTCATGAATATTTATGTATGAATAAACCATATAGACCTTAACAAACATAAATATTCATGAGTTTACTAATTAAATATGTAATTGTCAACCAATGATTAGTTTTCACTTATTATATAAGACTCCTGGTGCCTTGTAAGTTAGGCATAAATTATCTCTTCATAGACAGTAGGAGACAGAGTAAAGGGATAAGGCTTTTTGTCTATCTGCATAAGACATGTTGTTTACACCCTGTCTTTTTTTCTAAGGAACCTTTGAGGCCACTCCAGCTATTATAAGTGCCTTGTCAAGTACATGCCAAAAGGTGCACTGTAGTCAGTTATTGATCTGATTAGGGCCAAGTACAATGGCACTATAACTTCCTTGGATCTGGATTCCATGCTTTTATTAATAAGCTGTGCCACAGAGAAGGACTTTCTCTCCACTATGGACACGTCAGTCATATTTCAAGCTGCTAAATATCTGTGTACCTAGATCTCTCACCTCTGAGTCCACTGTCAGGGGTGTGGCATTAACACTGTAATTTGCAGGGGTATTTGACTTTGCAAAGGCTATGATTATGCATTTTTTTTGCATTTAGTTTTAGGCCATGGCTCTGGCACCTATCATTTGATCTGAGTCAGACCCTTCTGAAGGATATCTACATCAGTGAGGTATTCATTGATTCCTCCAACTTGCAGTTGTCAGCAAACTTAGTCAGCCAAACGTCTTTCACATTAGCTTTGACTTCAGGGAAGTATATTCCAAACAGGAGATGTCTCAGCACTGAGCCCTGTGGCACACCACTAGTAACTGGTCTCTTGCTGGATCTGGATTCACTCACGCTAATGATATATGTCCTGTCCCTGAGCCTTTTTTGGCTGTTCATCTGGTGACATAGGGATTTATGCCCAGTGTTGTGAGTTTATGCATAATACCTGAGTGAGAAATTGTGTTAAATGTCTTAGCCAGGTCAAGGTAGGCAGTATGTGCTGTTTTACCCTCATACATGGTCTTACTGACTTTCTCAGAGAAGTCCACCAGATTAAGCAGGCATGACCTTCCCTTGACAAATCTGAACTGGGTTGTGTCCAATGTTTGGAGGTTTCCTATGTAGTTATTTATCAGGTCCATGAATATTCTTTCCATGGCCTTGCATATAAGACTAGTCATACTTATAGGTCTCTAATTTTCTGTGTCTGTTGATGGTCCCCCTTTATTGCTGTCTGACATTCCACAGGGACAAAGCCAGTCTGGAGGATGTGGTTAAACAGAGATCCTAGTGGGTCTGACAGGTCATGTCTCATGCTATTTAAGTGCCTTCCTGGGATATTGTCATACACATTGAAGCAGTGTTTTTAGCTTTAGAGAGCACAGAGGCAACCTGTTCTTTGATGATAACTGGTATTGTAGCACTGAATGTGAGGTCTTGCTGCTTGTTGCCTTTTTAAGTCAACATTTGGTTCACTGACACTACCTTGTCGACATGCTTCTCATTGCCAGTGAATGTTGGTATCCTTCTTTCACTGACTTGCACTTTGCAAATTTTTCTAGAATTCAGACTTAGTAAGGATTCTGAATGTGAAGCCCATACCAATGCCTTCAGTTATATAATATGCAACTGTTTAAAGTAGCAGTCTGTCTTGAGATGACGTGTGTTCTAGCAAAGTAGTGTCAACAAATGTTATTTCACTTGATTTGAAGTCAGACATGCATTAATAAATGAAATAGAGGTTTATGGTATGAGATGATTTTTTTTTAAATGTCAAAATCTCAACTTTGCCACAAGTCCTACTGCAAACACAGACATACACATGTGCATATGTGTACACACTTGCGTGCGCACACACACGCATTCCTGCACGAGCACACATACATACACACACACACACACACACACACATACACACACACACACACACACACACACACACACACACACACACACACACACACACACACACACACACACACACACACACAACTCACATACCCAGAAAACTAATATAGTACATACTTGACTCTTCAATTTTTTTTTTACTTCCCCAGAAGGAAGCAGTTTCTTTTCAAGTAACAGTATGCAAAAGTGTCACAGTGCAATGCTAAGTAAAAAAATATTCTGTTTGTTATGCACACTTCAGCTTTAAAATGTCATGCATTACTCATGCACACACAACAAGAGTATCTTTGAAATGTGCTACAATGGCTTTGAATACTTTTGCACAAATCATCCAAAAGGCATAGTAGTTAAAGTATTCTGTTGCTCACTTATACATGGTCATGAGGTAGAATCTGGCACAGATCTCCCTTGCTTTGTACTTATTCCTCTATGTCGCTTGCACAGGACTAGAATAGTCCTATGAGTTGCTGACTATATTCACACTTAACATTTGAATATTTGCTGTACATAGTAGTGTTTTGCAACATTTTTGCTAACGGTTATAAAAGGCACATGGAAGCAGGTGCTGTTTTGATTCTACTAGTGGCTTTATGAGTTGTTGCCTCTACCATGAGTTTCCTGGCTTATTATTGCATTTTGGCCAGTATTGTGATAATGCCTGAGAAAGCCTGTAGGGATCTTAGCTGAAATGAGTTGGAGATGTGTCATCTTATGCATGTGCCCCAAGCACAGACGTGTAAGCTGCAGGTGCTAACAGAATTTTGAGTGCTGATATATTTGGGAGACTATTGCCCTGGACCTTTTAACACTGACAGGACTTCCAGAGATTGCAACAGGGATGCTTTCAGTGTCTTGCATGCATCATTGAAATGACCCCTAGGTCCAAATAGTAAGTAAAGTTTCACCTGAATTTCATTTGCTGTTTTGTATTATGGGTGATGTTGCATAGTTTTGCTATATCAAGTTACTATATGTGTCCCTTTGTATAAAATAATGTAAATTTAATTAGAAGTACACATATTTATGATTTACTTTAAAAGTAGTGCACATATTTTGTGTAGACTTCATGGTTTTGTATGTTTCAAACAGTTAGATTTATTTTAAAATGTCTGAAGATTGTAGCACATTCCTGCAATATTGTAGGTCATATTTCTTACTTTCTTGAACAAGCACAGCTTTTAGCCATGGTACTTATTCTAGGACTGTGGAGCGCTGGCTGTCAGTAGATAATTCTGGTTAGAAAAGGTATATTTATACAGTCTATGCGAAGTATAAAGTGCTGCATGTATGCAAACTTTCATTACTGTTCAGCATTTGTTACTGAGTATGGAGAAACATATTTCAGCCTGTCAGTTAGTGTGCTAAAGAGGTGTGAAATACCACTGAACTAGCAAGTTAGAGAGCCACAAACTCAGTATTAAGATTAATTTCATTATGATTAGCAAGGTCTGTTTCTGAAGCACTCAGGCACCCTCTCGTGCTGTACATCAACATCTACCTGCACAGGCAGTGCTGTAGGCACAGTGCATCAAATAAAATGATGCTATAGGAGTGAGCTGTACCACAGAAAGATCAGGGGGAAAGGAGGAAATTGCCACAGGTACCATCTTGGAAAGGGTACAATTCCCCACTAACTAAATAAAAAATATAATTTATAAATATCTTCTTTTTTCCCTATTTAAAGGAAGGAGGAGGAACTGTGAAAAATGTACTACATGGATGTCCGAGACTGCATGCTACATCCCACCTCCTTCCACATCATGCTGTGAGAGCATCTGCTCATTTCTATGGTTTCTATACTCTGAAAGGTTTCTGATTGGCTGGGCTGGAGCAGGGGGCAAACAGAGAAGGCAGTTGCATGCTTTATCTTTGGCACCCACAGCCATCAAATTACCTGTGATTTCTTTTTCATAATTCACTTATAGTGGGCAAGCTAGCCTAGCATTTAATCTAAATATTTAATTTCTGAATCTTTCTGAATCTTGAAGCATTTTTTTTCCAGACACTTAGTGTTTCAGTTAATTTCTGGTTTTTATTATTGTCAGCTGACAGGGCTCGGTCTCAACTTAAATGTTCAAACTTACACTGACTGCACAACTGGAGAGTGATTGAAACAGTGAATAACCAAGGAGCCTACTGTTTGTACCTGAGGCCTGGGTTGGAACTAATAAAAAAGAACAAGGAAAGAGTAAGTGTGTTGTTAGCAACTAAGTGAGTGACAATATTTACACACTGTATGTCTGACAGTCTGTCTATCTCAGAGAGATGGAATAAAGAATATATATTTTTAATTAAAATGTTCCAGACATACCAGAATATGGGTACCAATTTTTGAAAATGTGGTCATTGACAGCAAACTTAGCTTTAACCTGTTAGTGCAAAAAATCTCGAAAAGCCAAAAAATGGTGGGACCAAGACCCCAAAACAGGGACAGATTTTAAATACTGATCTTAAAACAGTGCAAGAAACTTCTCTGTGTGGAAGACTTTTAGTCCATATATCTCTAGTTAATCACTCTATATTATTAACAATTCCAAAATTGAAGAAAAACAAACTGTCAAAAAACAAACCAAAAGGTTCCAAACCAGCAGGTGTAAAACTCCAAAGGTTTATTAGGAAATGTAAAAGTAAAGCGCTTTTCATCTCCCTTAGTAGGGAGACTTCTTCAGACAAAGTAAAAAAATCATCTAACACAATTTAAAACCAAAACTGTGCCAAAGAAAAGGGGAGTGTTACAAAATTACAAACAGCTGCCTTAATTGAACCCACTGACATACCTTCACATTTAAAGTTGTATTACATTAAAAGCATAAATAAATGTCTACTTTGAATAGACGAAGTGCCAAACATAAAAAAGTTTTCAAAAAAAAGGAACACAAACTTGATAAACGTAACAAAGAATGTCTTAGTGAAGATTCATGAACACATTCAAGTGTAAATACGGTTTGTTTCCCTTAAAATACATTTTAGCAACAACTTTTCGTAGGGTAAACAAAACTCATGCAGAATCTTGTGGTTAAAAAGAAAATAAAATGAAGTGGTGCTTGCAACTAAGTATATACAAATATAGTATCCATTGCTTAAAAAAGAAAGTAGTAAGGAGTACACATCTCTAATACATAATGAAGAATCAATGATAAATAAATAAATAAACAGTGCAACTTGACTGGGATTCTGCAATAAGCGGAATTTCAAAGGCGTTTCTAATAAAAGGAATATTATTCCTATTGTTAAATAACCAAATGTGCATGTTTCCGTGTTAAATATCTAACACAGAAATTACTTGTCATTTCAACGCCAACAGAATGCAACAACAGTATATGAAAAATATATTTTTTTAAAATGTTCCTTAAGCAACGGGTAAAACACCAAGCTGCAATGAGAACACTTTCTAACCTTTAGTATGCACAGTTGTATCAGCCAAAACAAGTCAAAATGCAGCTGTTTCAGTAAAAAAATACAGCAAGGAATTGCGTAAAAGAACGTCTAAACCAAAACGTACAAACCGCCGGATTCACAATACGGCACTTCATTCAAAAGCCATGCAGGTACTAAGCATGCGAAAAAGGCGGATAGCCAAACAAACAAAAATCAGTTCACAACCATCCCCATGAATACGGCACATTGTTCTGCAAATGACTTGGTACTGAGTGCAAAAAGGTAACAAGTAAATAAAGTAGCAAAAGACAAGGGAAAAAAAGAAAGCAACACCTAAGTAAATCCACAGCTGTTGATGCTCAATGACATTGACAATAGGTAAACATAGCACTTCAAAATACCGTGGGTCTAAACATTAAAAGCTCGTTGTTTCTTACACAAAAAGATGTGTGTGTCTAGAAGTAAGCAAAAATCAAGTCAGACCACAGTGCAGAACCTGACAAAAATAAAACATACAAATCCTGAACGAAACTATACAAAGTAAAGATACAATAAGATAAGAATCAAAGTACAGCGAAATGCTGCAGAGGTCAGAAAAACAATGCTTCTAAAGTTTAAAAATTTGTGAATTAAAGTTTAAAAGCCAGACTTAAGGTTCAGCATAAGAACCAATCACCCAAAATTCTTACAGGTAGAAAAAAAATTAATAAGTTAAAAACGACTAAGGAAGAACTAAAAAGTGACAGACGTCACTAATACAGCCCTAACAGGTTTTCTAGAAGGCTAGTGCCTGCAGGGTGAAGAAATATAGTGTAGGGTAACAGCTCAATACTGCTGCTGCAAGGGTTCTTCAACTTTAAGAATTTTACTCGGGGCAAGAAAAAGTCGCTAAGGTCATAGCAAATGATTGCTCAAAGAATCTTTAACTTGTGGTGGAATTTTGGAGTGATTCGTGTCTGGAATAAATCCTGGTTTTACCTTTGTGCTGTGTCTGTCAACGCTTTTTACTTTTGGAGTTTGTTTTGTGATCTAGCGTTCTTTTTGGCTGCTTTTGTAGATTTGAATCTTTAATGTAAAGTATATATGAAATATATATAATGAAAATGGGGAAATGAAAAAAGAATAAGAGAATGAAAGGAAAAAGTAGTGAAAGGAAGACAATACATGTAGAGACCATGTATGTGCTAAACAAAAAGATGGGATAAAACAGGGAGCCAAAAAAATGGGAGAACACGGAAAATAATTAGGTTCCAACATCTTGTAATAAGAATAAAAATAATGAAAATGATAATGAAAATAAGGATGAAAGTAAAAATAAAGAAGTCTTATCTTAGCAGGTTTCTTAACTTTAAAACACAAGTCAAAGAAGTAACTTCGTTCAACCCTGGTGGCATGTAAGAGTTCATTTTAAGTTGCCAAATAAGTTCCTTTTTCTCTAATAACAATTGTTGAGGTCCTCCTCTTTCATCTATAAGTACCTGGTCTATAACTTTAAAAAGGAAAGTGTGAGAAGGGTTGTTATTACAATGTCTTGTAAGGGCGTTAGCATTGCTCTTTTTCCTAATGTGGTACGTGTGCTCATAAATTCTCTCTTTGAGTTTTCTGTCAGTCTTCCCTATATAA
>NC_056726.1:569940932-569973432 GCF_019279795.1 Protopterus annectens
AAAGAAGCTCAAATGTGGACTTTTAAACCAGAAAGTTGAAAGAGATGGAAACACTGCCCAAACGGCCAATAAACTACAATTTCTGGGCCTCCTGTTCTGGTAGATAGGCTACCTAGTGCTTACCACTCCCACTGATAAGCTAGAAGGCTTCCCTCCAATACAGAAAGGTCTGGGGGGCTCAGAAGCTTACAAACATTCCTGGATACAGCAAATCTATATCTGGACTAAACTAGTTACAGGAAAGGCAGGAAATAAGCTTAGAATTTTTTTTTACAGAAAAGCAGCTAAAACAGCACTAAAAACAATTCAAGTGCAGCGCAAACTAGCACACTTGTATGTGTAGCAATATTAAAGCAAATACAGTTTAAATAAATGCAACATATTCCAACTGTATTCTAAACTGAATTCAATTACTTTATTTATGTATATATGTATGTATTTTATATATATATATATATATATATATATATATATATATATATATATATATATATATAGATATAGTGTGTGTGTGTGTGTGTGTGTGTGTGTGTATATATATATATATATATATATATATATGTATGGATCTACTTTAGCAGATCGAATTAACAAATAACTGAAATTTAAGATGTCAAGATGATAACATCGAAAGGTACAAGACCGAGAGTGCAGAAGACTGGAATGTAGAAGACTGAACCATCTATATATTCTAAACCGAGATCATGGCACAGTCAGGATCGGAAAATCTACCCTTTTCCTACACTATAGTGAGGAAAAGTCTTTTTGATCTGTGAGTTACTTTAAACAACTCTGTTCTTACTATAAATCTCACTAACCTTAACTATCATTCAAATCCCTCACCCCTTTAAAACTACCCCACTAGTGATTTTTCTTTCCCTTTATTAATTCTTTCAAAGTAATGCTACCCCCTAGTGATAGTTTCCTTTATTAACTTTCAATCTATTTCAATATTTACAAAAAAATGTGTGTGTGTGTGTGTGTGTGTGTGTGTGTGTGTGTGTGTGTGTGTGTGTGTGTGTGTGTGTGTGTGTGTGTATATATATATATATATATATATATATATATATATATATATCTTATAAATTATTCTATTTTTCTCTCTGGTATTATAACTTCCCTCAGTTTACTAGTCTGTTTTTCATTCTTTATATTGTACTGTATTGTACTGTAATTTCTGTAAATTCTTGTAAAATACTGTGTAATCATAATGTGTTTGTGGAGCTTTTCTCCCCAGGTCTCTGCTGAAAATGAGCTTATTTCCCAGTCTGACTTTCCCAGTCAACAAACGTCAATAAATAAATAAATAAATAATAAAAGGGTAGATTTCCCAGTCCTGACTGTACTGCAGTGTCCGTTTAGAATATACAGCTGGTTCGATCTTCTACATCCCAATCTTCTGCAGTTTCATTCTTGTAACCTTTCAATGCTATCGTCTCAGCATTTCAAATTTTCGTTATTTGTTAGTTTGATCAACTAATGTAGATCTGTATATACATTTATATATAAACACACACACACACACACACACACACACACACACACACACACACACACACACACACACACATATTATTGTGTGGACATATGGTATGTTTGTATACACACAAGCACACACTTATATGTTGACTGGAAATTATAAAATATATGATGTCTGGTCATAGAAACTCAAATGAGACACTTCATCAACTGTTCAAACAGAAAAAAAAACTACAAAATTTTCTTGATAGCTTTTCTTACAACTGCAGAAGAGAAACAAATGTGTATAGTTAAGGAGTCATTAGTTGGTTGAAAAGGTATTGGTTTGAAGTTTCAAACAGATTAAAAGCAGATGTATGACTGTCAAAATTTATAACAAGAGAATTGCGTTAAGAAGTAAAAAAAGCCATATGGGGTTGACTGTTTAATGAAGTATGGTGTATCAAGCAGATGCTTAGAGAATATTGCCATTATTAAAGGTTTGTCCTTTGAGAAGGATGAAAGCTCCATCATCATCATCATCATCATCATCATTCCCTTTTTTCCCATTTTCTACATGGGGACAGGGTGCCATATTAACTGTCACCATCTCTCTCGATTCAATGACTCACTCCTCCCTTCTTCAACACTCAAGGCTGACTGTCGTAGATCTTGTCTCACACAATCCATCCACTTTTTTTTTGCTTGATACTCTAGTTTCCTCTTACATTCTTCCTCTCGGACCCAAATCTTCTTCACCAGATTGTCTTCTGCTTTTCTGCACATGTATCTGAACCACCCTAATCTGTTCTCTTTGATCTTTTCTATAACTGGAGATACTTTGGCTTCTGCTCTTATGTCCTCATTTCTTCATCTCTCCCACAGTGTGCATTCTTCCACCCATCTTAGGCACTTCACTTCCATCACCTTTAGTTTCCTCATCTGCTCTGCCTTTACTGCCTAGGTTTCTGTACCATACAGTAGTACTGGTCACACCACTGTTTTATACACCTTACTTTTCAGCTTCATTGGCATTCTTCTGTCATAGACATTCTAGATTTGACCTTTGCATTCAGACCTGCTCTCCTCAGCCACTACTCCCAGATACTTGAAGCTGTTCGCCTGTTCAGCTATCTTCCTTTCTATCTCATTTCTCAGCTTCTGATTTCCCCAGTTTGTGAAATTACCACCGTCTTATCTGTATTTGTTTCATCCCATGTGCATTCAGTTCTGTATTCCATTGTCCTATCCTTTGCTGAAGATTTTGCTTAGAATCTACAAGTAATGCAACATTGTCTGCATACAGCAACTTTTTTGATCTTCCCATCTGACCTGTTTGCTCATGTAATCCATTGTTGTTATGAACAGCAGTGGGCTCAGAGCTGAACCCTGATACACACCCACTCCTACTGGGAACCCCTCTGTGAGACCAAACATTGTTCATACTTGAGTAATTGGATCTTTGTACATAGCCTGCACTAATTCTACTAATGTTTCTGGGACTTCAAACCACAACAGGACTGCCCAAATCAACTTTCTTGGGAACTTGTTATATGCTTTCTCCAAGTCTAGGAATGCTCAGCTGGACTCTTTCCTCATCTCTAGCTTCTTCTCAACTATCTGTCTCACTACAAACACTGAGTCAGTTGTGCTACATCCTGATCTAAATCTAAACTGCTTACCTCCCATCTTACTTTTACTGTTCTGCATATCCGCTTATCAATCATCCTGTCCAGAACTTTCCTGCATTATGACAGGAGTTTAATACATCTGCACTGCCCACAGTTGTGAATGTCCCCCTTTGTTCTTGAATACTGGCACTAGTATGCTTATTCTCCAGTCATTTAGGATATGCATTTCTCTCCTCACTGCTATGAGTATCCTCAGGAGCCATTTCTACCCTATTTCACCCAACATCTTTATCATATCTGCTGTGACCTCATCTGAGTCTGCTACTTTCCCTGACTTTATTTTCCTTAGTGCTGTTCTTACTTATTCTAATGTAGGCTTCTCTTCTTTGCTGATTGTAGGCTGTGTCTGGGGCAGTGCAGCTTCTGTGGGGTTTTATTCATTCAGAAGCTGCTGGAAGTTCTCATTCCATCTGCCTTTGATGTCCTGTGGGCTGATGACTAGGTTGTCTCTGGCATAAGCGTGTCTGACTATCTTCTTTATCTTTCTGTTTTTGCATTACAATCTGATATAGATTCTTTGTGCCACCTCCTGAGTCACTTTCCAGAAGCTGGTTGAGTGTCTGTGATGCCCTGTTCTTTAATATTGCAACTCCTTTCTTAGCCTGTTTGTTAGCCAACCAGTATTCCTTTCTAGCCTGGTCCGTTTTTCTCTCTCCCAGCTTTTTCTGTGCTCCTTTCTTTTGATGACTTCCTGTACTTCTGCATTCCACCAAAAGCTTTCCTTATGTAGCTTATTTTCATACCTGGCTCAGCCACACATCTGTTCTGTAGTTCTCGCACATGCTGTTTTAGTGGAGCTGCTGTTCTTCTTCATCTCCTCTTCTTCGGGTGATAGATCCCTGAGTAATTCCTTGAATGGTTGTACTTTCTCTCCAGTCAACTTCCAGGTCTTCAGCCTGGTCTTTGTTGACCTTAAGAGTCTTCTCTGAACACTGCTTGCAGGTGATTGTGGCAACTAGTGGCTTATGTTGTGGGCCAACTGTTTTATAGGGGATGACTTTGCAATCAAGGATTCTGCTCCAGTGTCCTTTCCTTACTAGGAGGAAGTTGACCTGAGTTGCATGCTGGCCACTCTTGTATTTGGTCTTGTGACTGTCTCTCTTTTTGAACCATGTGTGGGCTACTATCAAGCCCTTTGCTAGACAGAAGAACTGTATTTTTAAATGAATGTATATAATTGTATATAGTATTACTGTGCTTTCTTGCTCAAATACATTATAGTTAGTGCTTTACTACTGTACATTCTATATATTGTACACTTCTGTAACTTCTCATCATACTATGCCATGATATACTATTGTTTTCTCTATTAATCTGTACTCATGTCTGACATTTGTATTTTTATCATGTAAGTGGAGCTTTTGTATTTTGTATTTTTACGATTGTCATGTATGTGGAGTTTTTCTCCCCGGGTTTCTGCCGAAAACAGGCATTTGATTGCCCAGTCAGACCAACCCTGCAATCAAATATAAAATAAATAAATAAACAAATAATATTACTTACAGAATGAGGCCATTTTGGATACAGTGCGAGTGCTGAGAAGAACACTATTGGCTAAAATCAAAGACTGAAGTAATGCTAATTTCATAAACTGTATTCATATCTTAACTTTGGAAAGGGATCCTTTCCCATCACGGTGTTAGAAACCCAAGATATTTGGTGAAATCAAAAAAGAGAGCAGTTTCCCTTGGGGTCTGATAGATATGTGATGAATTAACAGGCAATTTTTGTGGAAAGTTGAAGAACATGGTTTGTGTTTTAGCTATATTTTATATAATTGTGGAACCAAAGAAAAGGGTCACTAAGTTGAATTTGTAAAGACAGTTGGATATTATTTCTTATTTTTTTCTATCATTTAAAAGAATGAGGTCATCAGCATTAAAGCTCAATGGCTAAGCATAAAAGAGTATGGAACTGAGGTATCCCGAACTTTAATGTGATTGAATTACAGCAAGTGGCACCATAAAGCAATGTAATTGGGTACTCCTTTAAGTGGGACATTAACTTAATGAGGATTGGAAAAAGCCAAGATGGGAAAGCTTATTAATGAGTGATTGGTCCACCATAGCAAATGCTCATTTTAATTCTACAAGCATTACATTGTTAGTAAGTAGCTCTTCACCCAGATCAGCAAATGTATTTATTTATTTATTTATTTGAAAAACAGAAACAAGACCAGTGGAACTCATCAGCAATATCTCCAAAACAAAATACTTATAAACTTAAAGAAAAATGTTGTAAAGGCGGAATACTAATTTAATAAAAGTACATAAAACACAAGATATTCACACGGTAAGCACTTTTGCATAAAAATGCTTCTTCAGACCATAAAAATATACAATATGACTATGTCTTATATACTTTCCCACATCCAATAAAATTCTTCAGTTACAGCATCATTAATTGACATATCATTTAGCACAAAAAGGTCTACTTAATTTAAGTTTAGGTCTTAAAGAGACTTTACCACTTAGGCCCTTGTTCCTATCTGCTTGCATATTTAAAATCCATTGTAGTTCCCTGTTCTCTGTAATAAACTTAATATCACCTAGTTTTTGATCTGTAGCAATAGTCTCTAAAACCATAATCATAAAAGCATGCTCAATGCCCATTTCTCTAACATGTTTGGCTAATGAATTCAGAATGTTGCCTTGTCTAATCTCCTGAACATGTTCCCTAATTCTATCTCTGCGTCAACGATCTCTCTTTCCTACATAAAAATGTTGACAATGCATACGTACATTGAGCCAAATATATTAAATGTTATGTAAGACAGCAACAGCCTTAAAGGAATATCTCCTACCGGTGGTAGGGTGTATAAACGTATTGTTTCTATGTATTAAGTGGCAGAAACTGCAGCTCCCACACTGAAAAGTGCCAAAACCAGTGGAGGGTATAAAATAATGCTTCTGATAGCGCAATATCCTCTTCAGTGATTTCTTTATTTCTAAATCTAAAACTAGGCTTAGATCCCATGACACCATTGATCGTATGATCAGAGGTAAGAATATGCCAATTTCTCTCTATAATATTACATATTGACTTAATATTGTTAGAGTATGTTATAGTTAAGGGAACCCCCTCTCTAAATAAATTGTGCCCCACATTGTGATCATCATCACCATCAGTCAGAGCTTTCTCTGAAAAATAGGGTTTGCCCTTTCCATCCCTAGCTGTTTTAGAATGCATTCATTCTGTATGCAATTCCCATACTGAATAACCTTGGTCTTGTAACTCATGGCATCAGTTTCCTCTACAAAATTCTCATCTCTATTATGCAGTCTAGATAGTCTTAGTGTCTGTCCTTGTATCATATTCTTATAAATCCTAGGTGGATGTAGACTCTGGCGATGTAAAAAATGATTTCTATGGCAGGGTTTCCTATACCTACTTGTCACAATCTTATTAATCTGATCTCTTTCCAACCTAACATCTAGGAAATTTCTACCATCAATCAATGTTTGTCACTCAAACTTCAGAAAAGTGGTGGTACTATGTAAATAAGTGACAAAGGAATCAAAGCAATCACAATCCCTAGTCCACAGGATAAAGACGTCATTAACAAATCTACAATAAACATAATAAATCTATTATTGTGCACTTTACGTAAACCTTGGAAGATCTTTATAAGTTCTTTAAGGTTGATAACATTATGATACCCATATTCCAAGGTTTACCTAAAGTTTACAAGCATATGCTTCATCCACCATTTAGGCCGATAGTTTCTGGTTGAGGATGGGTGACTGAGTTTATATCCATATTTGTAGATAAACATAAATATCTCGGCTGTTTAAGCATAGGGCTGTGGCGCACAAATGGGATCGTGCCGAAAAAAAAAAAGGGGGAAACAGCAATTTTTACAGAAATCTGCATTTTGCCATTATAGTTAATGGCATGCAGAATGAAAACAATACCAGGGGGTAGTGGTTGCTAAGGGGAAAGGCTCAGTGTAAGTGTAGTAACTCAGGAGTAAGGCGGTGGTGTATGCAAATGAGGGGATTTATACTGAATCACACATTTCTTCTAAGTGTCAGACTGCATCTAACCATGTAGGTGCTCTACACCACACTGTAGACAGGAGGAGCAGGTAACATGAAAAGGGAGTGTGTCATGCTTGCTGTGAGCACATTGGAGCTCAGTGGCCCATGTTTGCCCTTAGCTAAGCACAGCTAAGGAAGGGGGTGTGTTTGAGGCTCTATTTTCCTCTTCCATGAAACGCAGAGCGTGTTTGCATCCAGGGAGGGCCAGTTCTGCTTAAAAATGTTTACTTTAGCTAGACGGGCATGCATGGTGTGCACCAGGCCTAAAACTAAAAAAAAAAAAAAAAAAAAAACCACAGGGGATAGCAGGACTGTTTACATTTGAGCTTACCTTGGGAATGTGCTGCGTGCATCAGGGCTTAAATGAAGAGGAAATGGGAAAGGGAAACTGCAGAAGGAAGGTAATCAAGGAGAACAAGCACAGCTGGCAGGTGAAATGTATCAGAATCAGCCAATCACACAGGCAGCAGCCCAGCACACTACTATAAACTATGCAAACACCTTTCAGTCTGTTTTTTCCCACAAACTCTACACCACTGGTGTACACATTCGGGGGAATTTTAAACTGACAAAACTAACAAAACATGTTGGGGGCTGCTGTTGCTTTGATCTATCAGCATGTGCTAGTGACTGAGGGTGGTGAAGAGGATAATGCTGACAACCGCTGACAAGGAGGAGGAGAAGAGTGTTCAGACCTAGGGTAACCTACCAGGGGCTACATGATCTGGAGATAGTAGAGCGCTACAGGGTGGACAGGGACATACTTCAACAACTTGTTGAGCTGTGCCGGCCTCACCTCAGAGACAGAACCAACAGAGAGAAACCCATCCCAATGGATACCAAGGTATGTGTAGCCTTATGAATACTACCTACAAGTACTTTCCAAAGACCAACTGGGGATACCACGGGGGTCTGACAGGCATCTGCATCCAGAATACTCCATGAGTTCCTGGATGCCATGCGACTGCATGCCACTGAGCACATCTACTTCCCCAACACCCATGAGGAGAGGACCAGCAATATGCATCTCTTCCACCGTGTAGCAGAATACCCAGAGGTACTGGATGCCATAGACTGCACGCACATCCACATCAAATCACCACCCGGTAGCCAGGGTGGAGTCTACCTAAAGTGCAAGGGATTCCACTCCATTAACTGCCAGGTCATGTGTGATGCCCAGGGAATTATCATCAATGTGTGTGCTGGCAGCCCTGGAAGCTATCATGACTCCCACACCTGGCATTCATCACAGCTGTAGTAGGCATTTGCCAGTGGGGACATCCCATATGGCCATCTGGTGGGGGATGCTGGCTACACACTGGAGCCATCAGAAATGGACACATACCCACACAAGAACGCCATAATGAGTCACATGCATAAAACAAGATCATTATAGAGCATGTGTTTGGGATGCTCAAGTCACAGTTCCGCTGCCTTGACATATCCAGTGGAGCCTTGCAGTACTCTCCAGCCACATGTGCACACATGTTCATAGTATGTGCCATGCTACACGATATGATCCTGCAGAAATAGCTGCAGCAAGAACAAAATGGGGAAGGTTCACATACCCCCCCACCATTGCCAAGGTCACCACAGCCACAAAGGGACTCCGAGGAGAAACATCATGAGCCTGCCCCTGTAGGCAGACAGAGGCGTGCCCAATGTGCCATGTCCTTGGCAAACAGGCAACGCATAGCACATACACTGACACTGCAGGACACAAGGGACTGATCCCTCTTTCTCTTTGACTCACACACAGTAAAATGGATGCCAAACAACACACCACCTATACCCTACCATGTATAGGCAGTGTACTGTGTTCATCCGACATAGTCAGCCCTCAAGCACCATCCTCACAACAGCCTCAGGCACAAAGTAAGTCAGTCTCTTAACAAAATTAATGAATGGAGTGGAATGTTCTGATAGCATATCTATGGTATTCATTCAAGAATGCAAGGGAATGGGGTGGTTTACTGAGATTTCAGCAGAGAACTGACAGCTTTGTGGGACAGCAGGAAGTGTATTCCCAGTACTGGTCTACCCACACCATGCAGCACCACCATAGTTGACAAATACCACTGCAGTATATGTGGTGAGTCAAATAACTGGGGGGTCATAGGTCACATGCATGGATATCAAAGTGGGGGCCCCATACCCAAACCCAGCCTCACCCAGCAGATCACTTATTGAAAACTATAAAGGAATGCCTGACAAAGGCCCCCACATGACGACATCCATGAATTCCCTACCTACAAATTTTACACAGTGATAGCACAGCAGGTCTGGCAGTGGCAGTATGACTTTGAAAGTTAAGAAGTCTGAAACTACAAATGTCTATGCCAGAACAATCTGACCTGTGGTTGATACTCTTATTCCTGTAGTCTGAATGATAGGGCATACCACTATGCTAAATGGGGCCAAAATGTTAAGCTAATATCAGCACAGTCTCTTCAAATGTGTATTATGTACAGATGTGTCACCTCTCCCATAGTCCCATAGAAATGCAGTAACATGTACCTAGCCTTAAGCAGCATCCCGCCATCAACTAGAGTGATGGTTCAACACAAACGGAAAGCAATCATGAGTAACACCCACAGTCAACTTACTGGTGCCATCCCAGGGTTGTCCACTACTGGCAACCCGGGAACATATGAGAATACACTGCCTTGCTACAGATGGCCTGCATCTGTCACACCTGGCCTACAGGCCTGTGGCAAATGCCCATGCCTCACCCACAGTGCCCTGTTAGGGAGTGTCATGGAGTCCATTACAGCAACATAACACAGTCTAAAAAAGGCAAAGAATGGCCATGCTGCTAACTGCTAAGAGAAAACCTGCCAGTGTCAGACAGCCAGAAATCTGGCCAAAGCCATGAATAATGGGGTTAAAAAGGTCCAAAAAGAAGGGCACCTTTTAAATACTGCTCTAATAATGTGATAAAGTTGAAGGAATGATTGTAGTAGCATGGAATGTCTGATGGGTACAAAGTCAGAAACCAGAGTCAAATGTCAGTAATATCTGACTTCAAACCCGAGTGACTTTCAAAACACATTTCCTTGAAAGCCACACTTGTTTGCATAACCAAGATATATGAGTCATGAATCTGGACATCCTGTGATACTCTGTACAGTCAACAGGCAGGGCTAGGTCTCTAAATGTGGAAATAAACTCATTGCAGGCAGTCCTAACCCTGCAAGATTGTGACATGTCTGTACCCACAGAACCCTGGCCCACAGTCATGGGGAGTAACACACCCTTCCCTGATCACTCATCCTATGCAACATCCTGACACCAAAATGTGGCCAGCCAAGCAAAATGAGATGGGCCATACATATATGTCAGACAAACACACATCTCCAGGCTGATCAAACAGTCTGACACACACAAGACCCTCCAAGTACAGTCAACCTTTGAGCAGACCCCTATGCAAAGCACTAGTAGCTATAAGCAACCATATCTGACCTAGGACACCCCCCATATCTTATCCCCTACAAATCTATCTGGAGTCTGCATGTCACCCTGATCCTGTCTGACTTATATTACCCAACTGTGGACTGGAAATCAGACCAGATCAGAACTGAAATGCACAGAGATTCCACCATTGTAATATATCACCAAGGTGTTGGAATGTTTCCACAGCTCCAGCAGTCAATTGCTAGTAGGCACACCTCATAGCAGGCTGGATTGTGCAAGAACGCATAGCATTTGGCCCATAATTCTGGTGTGTGCATCATCCACCCTGTATTCCCCTGGTAAATCACTGTGTTGATCTCAGAAGGTATGTTACTAGGTACTGAAACAATACATGACAGTGTCAAACAGCATATATGTCAGATGTCTGCTAAAACAAGCCTTATAACCCTAGTAACCTATACATTATGGAGAGAAACAGTCACAATCACCATATGGCCCATTGTCACCCCATTTTGATAGGCTATATCCAGATATCCTGCACCAACTGGTCAAGATGTATGGCTGCAGCACAAACTAAACTGGACTGGAGTACAACAATTCCTGGAATGGAGTCCCACATGTACTATAGAAGGTCACAATGGGCATGCTCATACACTTAGAGAAATGTCAGTAAGATCTAGGAATGAACAGACCTTCCCCACCCAGTGCACTTCCCATTACCCTACATTAGCAGCCCTGAAGATGTCTGTCACCATAAACGTACCTTTTAAAAGGTCTCCACCCTATAAGCTCTGTGGCACATGCAATAATTGTGTAACACTGTAGTGCAAATAGCTAGTTAGGTAGGAGTTCAAATCTCAGTCATGGCAAATGTCAAAGTAAGTGTGTGTGTGTGTGTGTGTGTGTGTGTGTGTGTGTGTGTGTGTGTGTGTGTGTGTGTGTGTGTGTGTGTGTGTGTTTACAAGTTAAAACTTCTGGGTACATTCAAAC
Organism: Protopterus annectens; assembly: GCF_019279795.1. Taxonomy (NCBI): domain Eukaryota; kingdom Metazoa; phylum Chordata; order Ceratodontiformes; family Protopteridae; genus Protopterus; species Protopterus annectens. Next base: position 569,952,526 of record NC_056726.1, read on the forward strand.
CCCGTACACTTCCACATTCCCTACTTTAGCAGTCCTGCAGATATCAGTCACCTTAGAAGTCCTTTTCATCAAAACCTCAGCTCCATAATCTCTGTGGCATGTGTGATAACTGTGTAACAGTATAGTACAAATAACTAGTTGGGTAGGTGTTCTAATCTCAGTCCTGGCAAATGTCAAGCTGTGTGTGTGTCTGTGTGTGTTTACAAGTTAAAGCATTTGGGTCCATTCAAACACAGTATACTTCACCTTTCCGACTTTAGCAGTTCTGCAGATATCACTCACTTTAGTAGTCCCTGTTGGCAGGCCTCAGCCCCATAAGCTCAGTGACATGTGTGATATCTGTGTAACTCTATGATACAAATAACTAGTACCGTAGGGGTTCTACTCTCACATCTGGAAAGTATGTGGGTGTGTATATAAGTGTGTGGCAAAGTGTGTCTGTTTGTAGGACAATGTATTTTGATAACTTTAACACACACTGCTCTACTTTATCAGTCCTGCTGATATAATTTCCCTTATAAGTTTATAAGTGTGAAGTAGGCTAATGGCCCAGAAGCCTTTACAAGCCTAGCCCATGAAATGGCCCTGCCATTGTGGCACCTGATGTTACTTCCCAGTGCCTGTATTAAGTAGAGCCACTGCAGTGATCCTGGGGTGAAGGGTCTATTACCCATCCACTCATCAAGATTTCTCTGAAACTGGGTCAGCTAGGTGCTTTGCATGACATGTATGAGAAGTGTATCCCAGGGCATGTGCAGTCTCTTGGTGAGGGACCTGTCTCACCAGCATGTTGATGCAATTGTGGTAATGAGGTAGAGGTCTCTGCAGTGTGTGGTGTGGAGGGATTGGGATGTCTTTCTATGTAGCATGTCTAAAACAGCCGAGTTAGACATGACTTTGTAAGTCAAGCACAGATAGCCTCTAACTAGGTCATATGACACAGAGAATAGTTGGAATCTTCTGTGTCTGTCTGTGTAGGGTGTGTGTTTAATGCCTAGGAACCTCTTTGTGAAGTGCTTCTGTGGCCTCTCTAGCAGTTGCAGGTGTCTACTGAGGTACATGGCAAATGGGCCAGAGTACCTGATGAGTGGTCTAATGAGGAAACAGTAGACAGAGATCATTACCTCTGTCTTCCTGGATGCAAAAGCCTTGGTAATGCAATGTGCCACTTAGAAGGACTTTCTGACCACAGTGACAATGTGGTGTTTGAAGGATACGTTGCTGTCAACCTGTGTCCTCAGATCTCTTATATTACCTACAGTGTTCATTGGGCTCCCATCAATGTGGTACTTACTGGGAACTCAGTGTTTTACCAAAGGGGATGATGATGCATTTCATGGTGTTAAGCTTCTGGCCATGGTTTCCACATCATGCATTGGTCTCAGTGAGGCCTTTCTGTAGGATGTTTGCATCACATCTGGAGTTAATGACAGCTCCCAGCTTGCAGTCCTCCATGAACTTGGTCAGCCAGAGTTCCTCTGTGTTGGGCTGGACTCCTGAGAAGTAGATGCTGGACAGGACACTACCCAGTAATGATCCCTGTGGGACTACACTTGTGACTGCTTGCCAGTCTGACTTGGATTTTGCCACTGTTACACTGTGTGTTCTGTGAACCAATTTGCAACCCACCCACTGCTATAGGGGTTGATGCCTAGTCTGGTAGGTTTAGCAATAATTCCTGACTGAGGAATGGTATCACAAGCCTTGGCCAGATCAGGGTAGGTTGTATGCAGTGCCATACTTCATATGGTTTTTCAGTGTATGTCAGAGCTGTCATAGTGGGTGTTGTGTCAAGCTATGTGTTCCACATGGTGTGGTGCAGGTGTTGACCTTATCCTCTCAACCAGCTAGTGCAGTCTTTGCTGGAGATTGCATATTTCCACATTTAGTGATATAGGGGTAAGTCTCACAGGTCTGACTGTTTGGAGTTTAGAGGAGAGGGTTGTCTGTGTAGATGAGGCAGTTGCAACCATGCCTCAGAATGTACAAGTGCACTAGGTTAATGGGCAAAAGCACAAAAAAACTGCACTGCAATCATGGCAGGAGGGCTGGTCATAACTACTAAGTGCTGGGGCTAATTCTGTGAGGAACGAATACTGCTGATGGCTCCCAGGTGTGCTACACTTATTGATACAATAACCTGTGGAAGTGCAAAGCTATTATGTTATTTGAAGTGCAAGACAGAAATAACTAGCAAGATGTAAAGGAAAAACTGAAGGCAGACTTTCTGCCATCTGTAATACTTTACCTCAGCTGTGCAGTCATTTATTAGTACATTTGTCCAATTGTTAGTCAAGTAAGCTCTGTAGTGCATGCGGTAACTGTGTAACACTATAGTAGAAATAACTAGACAGTCAGGGGTTCTAATCTCAGTACTGGCGAGTTTGTGTGAGAATCATATACTGTGCGGGTTATACAATTTTGAGTTGTGTACCACCCAATACACTTCCCTTCACCTTACTTTAGTAGTCCTGTTGATGTCATTCACCTTTGAAGTACCTTAGGACAAGGTGAAATTGTATAAACTCTGTGGTGTGTCTGATAACTACTTAACACTATAGTAGAAATAACTAGATAGGCAGGAGTTCTAATCCCACTACTGGCAAATGCTTGTGGGTGTATATTTGTGTGAGAATCATATACTGTGTGGGTTATACCATTTTGATTTGTGTACCACCATTTACACCTTCCCTCACCCTACTTTAGTAGTCCTGTTGTTGTCATTCATTTGAGAAGTTCCTTTGGAGAAGGTGAAATTGTATATATTGTATAATTGGATGGTGTGTCTGATAACTGCATAATACTATAGTAGAGATAACTAGATAGGCAGGAATTCTAATCCCAGTATTGGCAACTGTTTGTGCGTGTGTAAGACTCATATACTGTGTGGGTTATACCATTTTGAGTTGTGTACCACCCTTTACACTTCCCTTCACCCTAATTTAGTAGACCTGTTGATGTCATTCACCTGAGAAGTACCTTTGGACTAGGAGAAATTGTATAAGTTTCATAAAGCATCTGATAACTGAGTAACACTATAGCAGGTACTGGCAAGTGTGTGTGTGTGTGTGTGTGTGTGTGTGTGTGTGTGTGTGTGTGTGTGTGTGTGTGTGTGTGTGTGTGTGTGTGTGTGTGTGTGAGAGAGAGAGAGAGAAACTCATATACTGTGTGGGTTATACCATTTTTTGTTGTGTACCACCCTTTACACTTCCCCTCACCCTAATTTAGTAGTCCTGTCATTCACCTTAGAAGTACCTTTGGACTAAGTGAAATTGTATAAGCTCTTTGGCACGTTTGATAACTGTGTAACACTTAACAAAAATGTAATAGTCCTGTTGATGTCATTCACCTTAGAAGTACCTGTGGTGCTCGCCTGTGTGCATGTGTGTGTGTGTGTGTGTGTGTGTGTGTGTGTGTGTGTGTGTGTGTGTGTGTGTGTGTGTGTGTGTGTGTGTTTTGCAAAATTTCTGCACCAGTACACATCCAAATGTCCACTGTACAGGGCCCATTGCTGTCAACCACTGTAGTGGTAGCTGTGGACACTCTGCAGCCCTATAAGCTGTGTACCATGGGAAATAACTATGTAACAGTGCGGACACAAAAACAAGATAGGTGGGTCTTCTAATCTTGTGATACCATTCCCCACTCAGGAATCATAGAGAAACACAGCCATTTAGGCATCCATCAACCCCTATGTCACTTGGTGGGTTAAAAACTGGCTCATGCATGGGACCCACAGTGTGAAGGTAGCAGACTCCATGTCAGACTGCCAACCAGTCATGAGTGGAGTACACAGGGTCTGATCATGGGTCCCCTCATGTTTGTCATGTATGCTTCTGACATCCAGAACAACACAAAGGAACCCTGGATGACAATGTTCAAAGACAATTGCAAGGTGGATGCTATGTGTACATCCCCATATCATGTTGACATCCTGCATAAAGGCCCCACTGAGACATCCAACTGTTGTCAGAACACTGGCCTTAGGCTGAATGGAAATAAATGTGTTGCAATCCCATGTGGAACCAATGTGTTTATCATGAATTAACACATTGCTGGTAGTCCAATGGACACAGAAGCCCTTATTAGAGGTCTGGGAACACAGGCTGACAGTGACCTCTCTTATGGCCACCACATTGCTACTGTTGACATAAATAACTTCTATGTGGCACATCTCATAAGTAAGGGTGTGTCATCCAGTACGGAAGAGGTCAATGTCTCCCTCTACTCTCTCCTCATGGGGCCATCCAGCAGGTACAATGCCCATTTGCCATGTAGCTCACTAGACTCCTGCAACAACTATGCAAGCTGCAAGTGTACCTCACAAATAGGACCCTAGCCTGCAAACAACTGCCCTATATGGACAGAGTGCAATACATCCAAGTAATCTTGGCCACATCTTGGCTACTTACAGGCAATCCATGCTTGACTGATAATGCTATGTGTGGCTAGCTGTGTTAGGAATGCCATATCTAGTGAAACTCTGATCTGTATGCATCACATGCCATAGATACCTCAACCTCATTACCACAATCAACAGAACATGCTGGGGGACAGGTACATAACCCAGTGAGTGTACATGTAATGCAATATATGTTGCAAACATGTCAGAGCACCTCACTGGCCCTCTTCAAGAGAATTCTGGATGAGTGGATGGGGAATTTAACTGTGACCATGGCCATCACTCAAGTGGCAATGGTCAATAGATGCACTAGGAAAAAATGTCAGGTTGCATGATGCTAGACTACTCCTATGAGCTAGGCTTGTTATGGTTCCATGCCCATTAGCCTGGTACACACCTATGAACACATGACCCTATGAATATCAGTCCTGGCAAATGTGTGTGTGTGTGTGTGTGTGTGTGTGTGTGTGTGTGTGTGTGTGTGTGTGTGTGTGTGTGTGTGTGTGTGTGTGTGCAAGACCAGTATCCTGAGTGTGTATGTTTGAGTGAGGACTATATCCACTGGATGGCCAAGTATTACAATTGTAGGCCATCATACTCCTAGCACACATCCTATGTTCCACTGTACGATTGCCGCTTTTCAGCCATAGAGGTATCTGTACACACTCTGCAGACCTATAAGCCCTGTGCTGTGTGCAACAGCTATGTAACAGTATGGAATGAGCAGCTAGAGAGACATGGCTCTTAATCACAGTAATGGCACACTTGTGTGTGTGCATTGGTGTGTCTAGCACTGTTTGGGAGTGTGTACACTTGTGCATGACATTAGTATGAGACCTGTCATACCCCCTACACCACCCATTAACATACCTTACAAGAGCACATGATGTTACTCACTATACATGTACTTTGGAAACTCAACACACTATGAGCTCTGTGCCACCGGTGATAACTGTATAATACTGTACTACCACTAACTAGATGAGTAGGGATTTCAAACCCAGCACTGGCAATTGTGATTGTGTGTGTGTGTGTGTGTGTGTGTGTGTGTGTGTGTGTGTGTGTGTGTGTGTGTGTGTGTGTGTGTGTGTGTGTGTGTGAGCAGTATTCTCTGTATGTTGTGTCAACACAATACCCTCTTGGTGTGTGGGCTTTACAAATCTGAGGTATGTTCACCCACTACACTTACCATTATCCATTGTACAAGAGCTGCTGATGTCAGCCACAATACACTTACCTGTATACACCCCTCAGCCGTATAAGCTACATGGCACATGCAAAAACTGTTATACAGACCTGTTAATTGTGTACAGCTGTAACCTGGATATGGCACACTCAATGTGCTACCACACTGCCATACTCCTTGTTAGATAATGTCTGCAGGGCCACATCCTGCTGACATTCAGACACCTAGAAGGCAGAATACATTATGGATACCACATTGTGTCAGCATTAATAACAACAATAATGCATCATGGTTGGACAGCTACACACTTTTGACATGTAACCATTAAAAATTCTGGCTGACAACACTTTACACAGCATTACATTGCTAAACTGTAGTAAATTCACTCTCTGCATCAGACCCATATTAGCATGTCCCTACATCGATGGTATGGATGACAGGGATGTGGCACAGGTATAATCATATGCACAGGGTGTGGGTGGTTTTGCCAGAGGTCTAGGCTGTGCCATTTGGTTGACATCATGTGTGTTTATTTGGGGGTTCTTCATTAAATGAGCCATGCAGAGGTGGTGTGTGTAAGTCTGGACGTGACCTGGCTGTGATTATGAAATGTGTGCATGGATGCACATAGTCACACAATGTGGCTGCCCTACACAGAGGTATGTTGAACAACTGTGGACAGTACATGGCAGGTTGTGCAGTTCACCATCTCTGGAAACAGACATGGGTACTGGGCCTGCCAGGGGACCCGCTGGCATGACCAGGCACAAGGCCAGATGCAGTACTACTCCCCAATTGTGACCACTGTCTGCTGGATCTGCATCCCTGTTGGGACTGGCCAGGATCACGTGCCCATGGCCTGCTGCATTGTGGTATTGACAATGACCCCCCTGCAGTTGCACTGCTGGTACTGCCACTACGGGACTGAGAAGCTGGCGCAGCCACGTGGAACCTCAGTTGTTTGTGCTGCTGTCCTACATCCACATGGCTAATGGACAACTCTCATCACATGCTCTATCACAGACATTCCATGTTCAAGGATTGACATTCCATGGTCGAGGAGTCCCTCCAACTCACCCAACCATCTATCCATGACCTCAGCATAATAGCGGTGGGCATCAGCACAATCATGGAGGTTGTCATGCATAGCAGGAAGAGTTGCATTCACGACCCTGAGAAGCTGTCATGTGTTACATTCACTATTTTGCTGTGCCTCCATGATGGTCTGGAACATGCTTCTGGTGACACTTGCTGTGGCACTTGTGACAGGGGCATGATGGGCAGCAGTCCCCCTTCGAGCACCCCTGCTCATCCACCTGTGTGAGACCTTGCTTATCTGGCTATGGCTGGTGTCTACAGACACACTTGCCATAGTCACCACACTTGCCTGTCCCATGACACCACCCACCAACTGTCCATCATCTATGGCCACTGGTGATGGGGTATGTGTGGGCATTGTGACTGTGTACAGCAATGGGGTGGACAACTGTGGGATGCCAACCAATGGCAACAATTCAACCTCTGACAACCCCGCCTGTGCCTCACTATGGCTATCATCATTGTCAGAGTCTGCGGAGACACTGATATAAGTTCCCAAGTGGACGAGACCCTGACCCCCATTGCCACCTGTGAGGGGAAGATAATAAATGTAAATCAATACCTGTACATTATGGTTTGCTGCCACACACACAGGCATGCACACAGACATGCACAAAGACACTTACAGGTGAGGTGGCACAAAGCTATTAAACAGACCTCACATTAACCAAAAGGTGACATGCATGACACACAGCCCTCATCATTATGCATTGCAGCCATTCTCAATCCTTGTTACTAACAATGTACATCTCTGGGATGCATGAGTACACTTAGTAGGTGACGTCCATTCCCCTAGCACACACTGCACCCATGTATGCATTATTGCTTTTCACCCGTATAGCACAGTGGCAACTACCATACACCATACTGCACAACTTGTACAAATCATTGAAGAATGTGTAGATGTCTGGCACATATGTTTACTCTGTTCCTCACAACCCCTATGTGTTTGTCTGACACACTACTGGGATCATATGAGGATTGATGTCACTAACTAATGACATACATTTGATTTGCAGACCTCATCGGCAGTAGTGAATGTATATTCAAACAAATCCTGTTACACCAACAACCTTCTAAGCTTAACATGGATACGATAAGTGTACACACCCCTGTTAACATGGCAGGCTCTTGTATCATATAAAATGATACCACAATACTGCATTCAAAAATATTACCCACCTTAAATGTGACATATGATCTGTGCAATCCAATCAAGAAACAAACAAATGCGTTAGTTGTGAAATATACTGAGTGAGATGTGTACGATATAGTGGTTGCATATGTGTGGACATCCTTAAATCAATGTTTTTTTGAAACACCTGTTAAGTTATCTACAGCAGTCACTCTTCCTGGGAAAGGGAGTATCAGCATGGCACATCTTGACTTGGTATTATTTCGACAGTCACCCCTGCAAAAGTCCCCCAACTCTGTCAGCTAGCAAGGGCAGCTCATGTGCACAGATGTTGGAGGTCACACTGGGGGTTTACTATTTGGGTTAAGTCTGCTGTTTGTCTGGCCCACTACATACCCTTGATTGTAGTCAGGTGGAGCCATTCTTAGGTAGCTTTGGATGTATGCTTCAAGTCATTGTCATGTTAGAAGCTGAAATCCCTCTCCTTCCTCAGCCGTCTTGCAGACGCTTGACGGCTTTGGCCCACACATGAGTGTTATTTGAACTGTTCATAATTCCCCTCACTGTGCCTACAGACCTAGTTCTAGCTAATGAACAGCAGCCCCAAAGCAGGGCACTGCCACCAGTGAGCTTCAACATGTGGATGGTGGTCTTCAGGTGAAGTGAGGTGTTGCTTGTGCACCATATGTAGCTTTAGGGATAGTGGGTGTAAGTTTGAACCTCAGTCTCATTACACTGTTGCACATTTCAACATATGCTTTTGGGAGACCTAGTGTTATGTTTTGCTACTTGTACACAGCCCTCCGTGGTGTTTGGTGTGGGTATATTCTTCTATCTACTGATCCTACCCCATAGACCAGATTTATGCAAACTCCAGGCGAGTGTTGCCACATGTACTACACAACCAGTATTTGCCAGGGAGTCATGTAAGTCCCTCAGTGTTGCTGCATGTCTCCTGACAGACTCCCTGACCAGTGCTCAGCATGTCCTTCCATCTGTTTTGGAAGGACATCTGGTTCTTTTCAGCAGCACTGTGGTCCCATATGTAATCTACCTTTTGATGACTGTCTCCACTATGTTCCCTGGTATATGCAATGCTGTGTTAATGTTGTTGTACCCTACTCCTGACTGATACCTTTCAAATGATGCTTTGTAAGATGTGTGCAAGCCATGGCTGCTTCTGGTACAGGCAAATGAGCAAATGTCATGAATACACCACTCCGACAGTGGACCATTATTCATTGTTACATTGAGTCCCTGTACTTGATGGCAGGTGTGTATGCAAGCAGAGTGAATGCTGTCAGTACATCACAAGCTGCTCCTACAATGTATTATTTGGAGGATGTGCACACATATCCATCCAGCGTATTGTAAGGTTTGTATATGCCATATTTGGTGGCCTAACATATTGTTGGGTTTTACAAGCTGATTGTTCATGTTATGGTCACTTTACAGGTTGGAAAAGGTGTGAAATGTAATATTGTGGTCTTTCATTGTATATATCAGAAACTCTTGGCATCTTGACAGGGGTATGTACACTGTGGTATCCACTGTATAGGATTAATGTGTCATACATGTCCCTACATTAGCCCATTTGTCCCCCCAATTTGTTGGTCTCTGTCCAGAAGTCTTGCAGTGACATGGTCGTGAGGTATGCTGCAGGAACGTTACATTACCCTTCAGATAGGCCCCCATGGTGACCACTGTGATGCATTACAGTTAACACCACCACCATTGAACATGGACACTACGCAATATGGCTAGGTGTGTATTGGCAAAGCACAACAATACAATGGCATACTCACCAGCTACAAGCTGCTGTCCCACTTGTAGACCAGGGCAAGCTAAATAGGTGTGGGAGAGAGGTACTGTCAGCAGACTCACATGTGGCCTTGGTACAGGGGGGAAGCAGCATTTATGCACATCAACATTACAACCCCAAATACTGTGATATATGCTGCCCAGCACCATAGATGTGCACTTATGTGCATTACCAAACCATGTCCACAACTACTAACCTATCTGCCATATGCATGCAGATACTCTACAAATACAAGTATGTATGCTAAAGTACTCTACTAATGTGCACTAAGGCCGTACATGCATGCACCTCATCCATTGTGTAGGGTCACCCACATGCACAATGCTGGATTCAGCAAAATGTTGTGTGCCTGGAGTGGGGGCACCAAGGCTGATGAGGAGCTGTTTGGTGGGTGTCAGTGGGGCCTGCATGACTGGACCCCCAGCTGTGGCTGTCGCTTCTCTGGCTATGGCAGCAGCCCTTCGCTGGGCATTACATATGAGGTTGGTAGCACAATGCCGGACCTGCTCATCAGTTCTTGTGTGCAGGCCATCATTTACCCTGTGGACTAGGTCATTCCACAGGGCAGTCCACTCCCGCAGATGTTCCTGACCACAGCCAAACATGACATCATAATGGTTGACGATAACATCAATTATCGCAGATATTTCTGCTGCATTGTAGGATGTGTTCTGCATCCTGCCTGGAAGACATAAACAGTGAAACACATCATAGCACCTCATACAGTTGTCAACAGTATGGACGGAAATTACACATCAACAGTGGATATATGTTGCCAGCACTCACAACTACACCATACCCCTGTAATCTATCAGCACAATATTAGCTTGCATTGCACTCCTGGCCCTGATGTGTCATATTCCCCACAATGATAGACAGTTGATTGCATAAACCTCTATTCCCCATTAATTTCTGTGTAGAGGGATGACAGTGGCCATCTTCCATGTGAATGTGGTGTGGATGTTGCTGAGGCTGTGGTTGACTAGGGTGTGTGATGGAACTGTGAGCACTTGCCCAAGTTCATGTAAGATGCAGACATGGATGTTATCAGGCCCAGTGGAGGCTTGCTGTTGTTGCCTTTCAGTAGGCAATCTGTTCACCATTGATGAGGGGAGGGGTGCGGTTGATGTGCATATCTCCCTATAGGGATGGGGGGACTGGAGGTTGATGTTCACACCTAACCTGTCTGATGTAGGTTGCATATAGCCATGGCATGTGTGTATGAAGTGTGATTTAACACCAGTATAGGATGAACTGTGCTGTTGCCTCTGAGACTGACAACATATGTGGAGACATCCTTGTGACTGGCCTAGGCAGTGTGGATATGTGTGATTTGTACTCATAGTTAGCCTTACATGGAGTCAACTGTGACCATACTTGCTTGTTCAGATAGAGGTGGAAGAAAAGGCTGCCAAGTTGTTGTCTCCACCTATGTAGCCCTGAATAGCAATATAGTAACCTATTATGTGGTTTGTGTATTGCTGCTGCCCACCAAAGGGGATTACTCTTTCTTGGTGGAAGCAGGTTTTACAGGTCAGGTATTGCTGAGTCCATACAGTTACAGCGGATATATAAGTGTACACACCCCTGTTACAATGTCTGGTCTTTGTGCTATTGTAACCTGACACCACAATAACTCATTTCAAAACAATTTCCACCTTTAATGTGACCTATAGTCTGTACAATTCCATTGAAAACATAACAATCTGTTGTGGGGAAACATATGCAAAATGAAATCAGTACAATAAGCTGTTTGCATGAGTGTGCACACCCTTAAACAGATACCTTGTGGATGCACCTGTTGAGATAATGACAGCATTCAGTCTTCTTAGGTTGGAGTCTATCATCATGGCACATCTTTACTTGGTAATAGTTGCCCAGTCTTCCTTGCAACAGCACTACAAATATGTCAATTTGTGAGGGCATCTCTTGTGCACAGCCCTATTCAGGGCAACCCACAGATTTTCTATTGGATGTAGGTCTTGCCACTGGCTGGCACAGTCCCAAAATGTAATTTCCATCTGGTGAAGCTATTCCTTTGTTGATTTAGATGTATGCTTGGGACCATTGTCATGTTGACAGATAAAAATCTCTCTTCATCTCCAGCTTTTTAGCAGATGACTGAAGGTTTGGGGACAAAAATGGTTGGTATTTGCAGCTGTTCAGAATTCCCTCCATCTTGAGTAGAGGCCCAGTTCCAGCTTTTGAAAAGCAACCCCACAGCATGATACTGCCACCACCATGCTTCACCAGGGGGGTGGTGTTCTTTCAGCAATGCAAAGTGTTGTGTTGGGCCAAACATACTTCTTGGAATTGTGGGCCACAGGTTCAGCCTTGGTGTCATCAGACCATGACACATTGTCCAACATGCTTTTTGGAGACTTGATTTACTGTTTGGCAATGTTTGTCTAGCCCTGGATGTTTTCTCTGTGTAAGAAAAGGCTTCCATTAGCAACCCTACCCCATAGGGCAGACATATGGGGAATACAGACGATTGTTGTCACATGTACACACCCAGTACTTGACAGGCATTCCTGCAGCTCATTTAGTGATGCTGTTAGATCCTCTGGTAGCCTCCATGGCCAGTTGTCATCTTGTCATTTCATCCATTTTGGATGGACGTCCAGGTGTTTGCAGTGTCACTGTTGTCCCATATCTTCTACACAGTCTGATAACTCTCTGCACTGTATTCCATGGTATATTCCATGGTATATACAATGTTGTGGATACTTTTTCTACTCTTCTCCTGACTGATACCTTTCCACAATGAGATCTCTTCAAGGCTTTGTAAGCTCTCTGCAAAATATGTCTTTTGCTGTAGCAGGCAACTGGGTAAATGTCAAATATATCCTACTAGGACAGTTGAACATTATTTGGGGTTAATCAGAGTCTTGTTAATTGATGGCATGTAACCAAAAAGAGAATGCTGTGATTACTGCAGTAGGTGCATCAACCAAATAGTGGTTTATGTGTGTGCACGTGTGTACACATGTATGCAACCAGCTTATAGTACATTTTTTTAATTTTTATTTTCTCACCTAATAGGTTTGTTTGTTTGTCAACAGAATTGTACAGGTTATGGGTCACCATCAAGGTGGGAAACATTTTGGAAAGATTTTCTGTGGTCTCATTTGTGAATACTACACAAACCTGGTATTTCAACAGGGATGTGTATACTCTTGATATGTAGGTGTTCAGATAGCTGTTTGTGGTAGACATGGACAGAGTCATAACTCAGTTGCACACTTCTCCAATTACAACCTAATAATCATGCCTATTGTACTACCCATATCATTGTCATGGCAATGCAACAACCAGTACCTGTAAACATTTATGTCTGTTGTATGCACTGAAACTGATATTACACAGAAGTAGAACATGCACATCTTATTTACATACATAGATAAGTAAGTTGATTGCACAGTAGGCTTTGCTATCACAATGCTAACCTGGAGGATGTCCCACATTCATATCTAGGCTATTATGTTATGGCTTCATTGTTAACAGACTTGACAATGGTTTGCCTGACATAGCACAACTCTATGTAAGTGACTACAGATATCAGGCACACGTGCTTATAATACTGTACATGCATTTCAACACACACTTCTGCAACAGTACTTTACTCTGCACATGCTTTGTATAGTTCTCTTATATTTACAAAACATAATGTGTACCATAGTTGTATGCACAGGTAACATGGATATGTACAACATCCCAGTAGCTGGCCTAGCAGTGGCCCAGTCAATGGTGTTTGACAGATACTCCAGTAGTTGCCAAATGTCAGCTGTCCTTTCCTGGGGTGAGTCAGGGGCCTGAGCTGTGATCTATGTCACTGGAGACAGAGCCACATGCTATGGCCATTAGTGCTGTTCAGAAGTACATCAGTACAGTAAGGCTTGTTGAGACATATTCTTTCAAACCCCTATTTTCCATTATTACAGACCACCTACTGCATTCAGTTACATGCTTATGTGTGTCACATATCCTTTTTTTAAGTGGATTTTGTTAGATCTTCTGTTTTTACGGAGATCACTGTCTATGACAGAAGTAGTTTGAATAGATGTCAGCTTGTCTTTTGTAGGTAATGCTCATGATTATCAGATGGCCTGTACACCAATTGGTGGTCCTCAGTTGCTAATGGCATGCAGATCAGCTGTGTAGTTATTCCAATAGCCAATATCATGGCAACACATACCTATAATTGAGTACTCCATGTGGGCATTGGCCCCTTCCCTTACCTGTGAGGAAGACATCCTGGAAGTGTGTGAGCTAATACCTCTTACAACAAGACTTGTTGAGACAAACCAAGTAAATGGTGGAGAAGGATTAAGACTTAGGGGCAGAATGTGAGTACTGGCTAGGCTACCCAATTTCAATTCTTATCAGCCATTCCATAACAGAAGGTTATGTTTCCTCGATATGGAAAATATCCCACATCATTCCCCTCCACAAAGTCACCCCCTCCACCAACCTCTCCAATTAGTGCCCCATTGCTATCCTCCCCCCTCTCTCCAAGATACTTGAAAAATGTACCAACACCCAGGTCTCCAACAACCTCCTAGCTAATAATCCCTTTTCCAAAACCCAACATGGTTTCAGGCCATATCACAGCACTACCTCCAGTCTGCTCTCCTTCACCAACTCTATACTTCATCACAAAAATAATGGCCTCTTCTCTACTGCTGTACTTCTAGATCTCTCAAAGGCCTTTGACATGGTATCATGAACTACTACTCTCTACTCTCCCCAACCTCTCCTTCCAACAATCAGCCTGCAACTGGTTCCACAGCTATCTACACGGACGCCAGTAATCAGTAATCTGGGACGATAACCTAGCACCTCGCCTCCCAGTTACTCTTGGAGTTCCCCAAGGGTCTATCCTTGGCCCTCTGCTATTCTCACTTTTCACTAACAATCTACATACTGCCACCACACAAACAGCTCTTATACAATACGCAGATGACACTACTCTCATCTGCACTGCCCCCACTCTACCAGAACTACAACAAATCACACAGGAATCATTCTCTTCTGTAGAAAGCTGGTTATCCAATGCTCAGCTCCTACTCAACCCAAGTAAGACAAAACGTCTCCTGTTGCAACCTTCCAAAGCCACCCAAAACACCCCCCACTTCAACATTCTCGCCAAAGACAATACCATCATCTCTCCAACAGAACACAGAAAATTACTCGGTGTGGAAACAGAAAACAAACTTAGATTAGACACCCACATATCTCTCATAATAAAAAAAGTTCACAAGAAACTTGGTGCATTATATCGATGCCACCAATTCCTAACCAAGGCGGCTAAAATCTCCATAGCCTGTTCCCAGCTAATATCCACCCTACTCTATGCATCCCTCATACTTACCAACCTTAGACAGACTGACCTACACAAGCTGGATGCTTGTAACAACAAAATTGCTAAATTTGCCACTGGCACCTCCTACCACAGCCATCATTGTATCTCCCTTAAAGAACTAAACTGGCTAGAACTCCTTCACTTTAATCAACTCACCCTCACTCATAAACTTATTAACCATCCCAATAACATCCCTTCCCTTCAAACCCTTCTCCGACCCTATCACTCCTCTAGGCCCCCTAAGCAACAAAAATCAACTCACTGTTATCAAACCCAAAAACTCAGCAGGAGAAGCCATATTTTCATGTACCATATCTAAACTTTGGAACAATCTTCCACTCTCTATAACTACCTTCCAGCAGGCTTTTCAAGAATTCACTCAAATTCCACTTACATTTGCACTGGCTTTGTCCTTGTTCTAATCCAGACTAACAACCTCACCCTTAACTCTCCCCCACCTAGACTCTTAACCCAACTATACTACCGCCACTTCTAACCACAGTCAGAATTAGATAGTTGTCTTTACATACTTTAAAATCTTGTCTGACAACTTTGTTACTAATATTATAAACAACAAAAAAAATCTTAACTTGCAACATTTACTGTATATACTGTTGATAGTCAATATCTTGTTATTGTATTAAAGTCAACAACCTGTAATGTCATTTACTATTGCTGCAACTTTGTATCTCTATTTATCATGTACATGATATAGAGCTTTTCTCCCTGGGCATCCGCTGAAAAAATACCTGGTTCCAGTCGGAATGTCCCGGTAAAGAAATGTAAATAAAATAAAAATAAAATAAATAATTGAATACTGCTAGTTTAACAGGGTTTGTCTGAACATCCTACTTCTGCATGGGTTTCAGTCTTGCAAAGCTCTCAATTGTAGGGCCATCCACATAATGGACAGAGGTTTGCCTGTTATGTTGGGTCTGTTCCCCAGACAGGTGTTATCCTTAGCAAATCAGTAGCATACTCTGGTGATTGCAATCAATAAATGGTAACATCCATTTGTGTTTCTGACTTTATATCTCTCAGAAAAGATATGTTACAACAAACCCTGTAACACCAGCAACTTTCTTAGTGTATAACAGCAATATTTAAGTTATGGCTATGTTTTTGGGACTCTGTCCCCCAATTATGTCAGGCTTTGTCCAGATGTCATGCAGTAAGAGGTTGATAGGTATGGTCTATCATTATTTGGCGCTCTCGTTCCTGCTGAGGTGAAAGGCTGGAAAACATATGGAACTCTGTACATTCAAGAGGTTGGTGTATAGAAAATGCTCTTAGATGTCCTTGTAACATATTGTATGTGGGGGAGAGTAATAAGTGTTTTAAAACTAGTCTGTTAGAACATGTGAGACATATTACTGATAAGAAAGAAGACTATTTTATATCTGTACAATTTAATAAATCTCACCATGTGGACAGTAGTGGGTTACAAGCTACTGTTTTGGAAAATGTCTGTTTCTCAGTTTGATGAAACAGTCACGAAAGAACAATTGTTATGTACAGAATCGATGTATATTTTTAAATATGAGACTTTATCTCCAAGGGACTTAAATGAGGAGGGTAATTGGAGGCTGTGTATTTCAATGGAATTAAGTATTAATTGCTTCTTGTATTTAAGGCAAGTATCTCTTGTAATGTTTTACCCCTTGAAGGCTTTGGCCAAGACATCAGAGTATAATAAACTTGTATGAATTACTGGCTGGATGTATTTCTCTTTACTATGTTCAGTCATTTTAGTTGTTTTGCTAAGAGGTCATTGTATCTCTGGCCATTGTGTATGGCCTATCATGATTTTGTAGCAGCATACTGTTCACATCATTTGGACTGTGGGGGAGGGTCAGATGTGTCATGGTTCCTTTTGTATCTAACTGTACATGCTGCCCCAGTTATGGGTGGTCTATCAGCAGCATATGTTTGTATGGGCATCTTGAGGCATGTATGCATGTGTATAGATATATATATATATATATATACACACACACACACACACACATATATATATATATATATATATATATATATATATATATATATATATATAGATATATATATATATTGCAACCTCAGTATTTATTGGTAATATATCTATATATTGTTGTACACATATATGTATCTCCATCTACATATCTATCACTCTCTATATGTACATGTTTCTTTACATATATATATATATATATATATATATATATATATATATATATACATATATATATATATATATATATATATATATATATATATATATATATATGTTTTTTTTTTTGTAGATACCAATCCTTCCTGATTGCAGTGTCTCTTCCATATTGTAAACTGGCTGTAATGCATAGTATATTTGAAAAAACATCGAACTGTCCTACAGCTCAGATGGCTTAGTGGTAAATTGCTGTGACTATTGTGTGCAGGGTCTTGGGTTCAAGACCTGTAAGGGCTGTTTATTTTGTTGCTAGGCAGAACAAGGGCTATTGGATACAGAGTGATGAAAACAGGTTTGAGCAGCTTTAAGTGGGTTTACGGGGGTTTGCACAGGTTTGCGTGACAGTAAGCAATGCTAATACACAGTTAAACAAATTGTGTTTACACCATGTAGGCTTCACTTAGTGATGCTTACCAGTGTGCAAATCTGCATAGCATTCATTTTTAAGCAATGCTTAAACCTGCTATATATAGCTCAGCCCTGGTAACCATTGTTCACATTGCGGTCTTATAAGATAGCAGAGTAATGATATAATTTAATAAGTGTATTTAATTTCCTGTACATAACATGCTTCTATGTGCTGTCATTAAAGTAGCAAAGGGTGTGACTATACTGTATAGGGCACTTGGGTATACTTGGGTAGTATCACATTTTTTTTTATACATGGGTAGTATTACATTTTATATGCACTCACACTTGGATGTTAGACCAGCTGCAGTGCACTGGTTAACAAAAATAATTTAACACATATTGTATTATTAAATGAGTACTTTTAACAGTGCTTTTCCATGTAAAAGTAGATTGCAGATTGTAGTACTTGAACCGTGCACCCCTGCATGCAAAGCTGGGGACTCTGAGTACTACACTATCTTGTTCTTTGTGTTTGAGCTGTATGTTTATATTTATCTCCTAATGGATATTAATATGATAGTGTAGGAAAACACAGTCGACACTCCTGGAACCACACATTTCACAAATCAAGTAAATTCTTGTAGTAAATGGCCGCAAAACAGTTTGGGAGTGGTAAAAACACTTTTTATTAAACCAAAATAACAAAGAGATAAGTGCTTTCATCAAGAACCTTCTCAACTTCATGAAAGTATATATAAAAAATGTATATAAATATTTTTTTGAAAGAGTGGCCTGATTTTTTTGCGCAGTGTTTACTCAAGGCATTTGCGGATTTCCCAAATCTGAGATCCCTTAAATGCCCATACATTCTATTTTTACTACAACTCTTTCAAATTTTTCATTGTGGACACTTTTGACATGGATAAATGAGGTGGCCCATGGGGACTGCTTTTGGAAAAGAAAGAATTAATTTGACAGGTCCGCCTAAATGTGGGGCAATGGCCAGGATTAAATGATTCACGCTCCATTGCTTGCCTGTTAAAACTAAAGCAAAGGTAAAATATATAAAAAATATAAAAAATATTTATAGACATTTTTATATATACTTTCATTTTTATATAAACACCATTTTATAGATTTTATACATTATGTGCGCATTTGTATTTACATTTATTTTCAGCATTTTTGCACTTGTTAATGACATTTAAATGCTGGTTTTAAAGAGTGTCTTTTTAAGAATACTTTTATGATTGCATTTCATGAATATTTATGAGCTCAGGGAGGTTGTTTTTAGTTAGTGTGATGGGATTGGTTTATTACTTAATTAATGCTCTTGCAGAATGTACTTAAGAGTGTTTTCTGAATTTGCTCTTATCTGATGAAGCTGAGAAGGTTCTTGATGAAAGTGCTTATCTCTTTGTTATTTTGGTTTAATAAAAAGTGTTTCTACTGCTCCCAATGTGTTTTGCGGCCATTTACTACAAGGATTTACTTGAGTTGCTGAAGTGTGTGGCTCCAGGAGTGCTGACTTTGTTTTCCTTCCATTAATATGACATTATTATATTAACTGTAGAGTACTATGTTTTTTGGCCATGTCATTGAGGACTGCTGTCATGTAGTAATGGCATACATTTCAGTTTCAGACTTCTATCCTTCAAAACATTTATCCTAATGCATGACCTGTTGGCTATCTAGTTTCTGTCTGTCCTCTGTGCAGATGTGCAGATGCCAAGTATTGCTAAGGCCATACAACTATGTAGTTGCCCACATAGTATTGTGCTGTGCATCTGGACACTGCCACTAGTTCCAACGTATGGGACATCCTTCATTTGGGCCTTGCCCCTTTTCCTTGCCTGTGTGAGGGACATTACAGAGGTGGTGGGCTACAGATTCACAGACAGTAGGTTGGAATACTTCACATGACAAGACATTTGGAGACAGTCCAGCAACATGAGGGACATACCCTCAGAATTATGAACAGATTATATGTCATCAATGCTGTTATACACAAGGTGGGTTGATAGATTGACAGGGTTTGTGTGGA
Organism: Protopterus annectens; assembly: GCF_019279795.1. Taxonomy (NCBI): domain Eukaryota; kingdom Metazoa; phylum Chordata; order Ceratodontiformes; family Protopteridae; genus Protopterus; species Protopterus annectens. The sequence continues at coordinate 569,972,138 of NC_056726.1, forward strand.
AATGCATTTAGTGAGTGACTGCATGTCTGACAGTGATATGTCTCTTCCATGCCTCTCCACTGGCATGCTGTCCACAGACTGGCTACATGTTTGCCTGTTATGTTTTGTCTGTTCCCCAGACAGCTGTTGTCCTTGGAAAATCAGTTGGAGACTTTGGGTAATGCAGTCAGTAAATACTCACATCCATTGGTATTACTGACTTCATATTCCTCATAAAGGATATGTTACAACAAACCCAGTAACATCAGCAACTTTCTCAATTTATGACAGCAATATGCCCAATCTACCCCTGTGTTTGTGCCTCTGTCCCCAATGATGTCAGTCTTTGTCCAGATGTCATGCACTCTGAGGCTCAGATGTAATTAATATCATTATTTCCTGCCTTCATTCCTGCTACCATCCCAGTTATGTTGTAGACCCACAGACATGTCAGGGAAGAGGCCATAGATATGAGCCTGAGCCTGTACATTCTGAGTTGAACTGTACATTTGAGAGATCTGTGTATGTCTGGCCATTGTTAGGCTGTCAGAATTGTGTGCGGATATTGTGTACATGTTAATTGGGCTGTGTATGGAGGGGGGGTAGATGTAAGTGTTATGGCTCCCTTTTTATCTGACTGTGCATGGTGCTCCAGTTGTTGCTGGTCTATTGGCTATATGTGTTTATAGGGGCAGACTGAGACATGTCCCGTACCATAGTCAGGATTCAGACTACACTGTGAATTGGGCCAGTATATGTAGGGCTAGTGTGTGAGTGTCAAACAATAATGTATTTGTTCACACAGTCTGTATACTCTAATGTTCACTTGAAATACTGGTATGTGACTGTGACTGTGTTGATATTGGTTGTGGGTATGCACTTTCACACTGGTGTCTGTTTTTCAGTGCTGTTACATCCCTGTAGTGCCTGATGTATTTGCAAATACATGTGCAATTACCCATAGCAGATTTGCTATTTCAATTACTTGTGCTATTTCACTAAATAGAGCAGACAGGAGGGTGTTACTGCAACAAATGGGTCAGCTTATCTATGCCAGTATTTCAGATACATCCCCATTTTCATGGCTTCCACCCACCACCTTGTCAGGCTTGGTCCAGATTCATTGCAGTAAGGGATTCTGAGCATGTCTCTCAATTGGCTGGATTGTTTCAGGATGTCCAGGTTTATTGCTCATTTTTCTGGCCTGTTTTACAGATTATTCTCATTTCTCGGGTAAATCACTGTGATGATATGATGATTTTTGTCAGTAAATGATGACATACATTTCATTTTCAGATCTCACATCCAATAGAATA
>NC_056726.1:569978432-570078432 GCF_019279795.1 Protopterus annectens
ATACCTATCCATTACATACACAGGCTGGACTTTGGAAATCACTTATTGATACTGATACTTACACACAGCTGGGACATTCCCCGCCCGTGCATCTTGGACCCACCTGTCCAAGAGCTCCCTCTTCCTATGCTTCAAATCGGCAAAGTGGTTCCGGACCTGCTCACCAGTCTGAGGGATGCCAGTGGCACTGTGAGGTCACATGCAAGAAAGTCACAGGCCTCCTCTTTGTATTGGGAGCCCTGGTACTGGTCCTGCAGCAGTCTCCCATCATGTTTTTCCACTAGGAGTCCAACCATGACCCTGGACTCCTGAATGCCCCAGCTCTGCACCCAAAAGTGCACACCTTCACCAACACCAGTGATAATGCCTGCAGTGGGGAGCTACAACTGGTTATGAGCTGTATTCGTACCTGTGAGGTTTAAATAGGGTTAATTTCTCACCCTTTGCCATGATTGGCGGTTTTGAATATGCTGAGCTAAACTAACCGACGGGCAAACTCGCACAACAAAAATAAGCATTGCTTACATGGGTAGATGCTAAGCACTGCTTACCAGTGTGCACATCCACTTAGCTATGCTAATTATTGCTAAGCATAGAAATTTAAGCAATGCTTACTCCACCTAAGCACAGCTGAGCACAATTTAGCATTGTTCAGCTTTCATTTTATGGACTATCATTATTATCATTATCATTATTAAGTATTATTATTATTATTGTTGTTATTATTATTATTATTATCATTTTATGTGCTTTCATTACATTCTTTTGTAGCTATACTGCATGGGACACTTGTGTTTACATGGAGGTTTCACATCTGTACTACACTGACACCTCACATTTGGACTTACTACACTACCCTGGTTAACAAACATATATTATTCACTACCTATTTCTAGGAAAATATACTTTTAGTGCTGTTTTCACAAAAAAAAAAAAAAAGATTAATGGCCAGCATTGAGTCTTAAACTGTGAATGACTGCTTGCTAAGCGAAAGCTGTAACCACTAGAGCTATTTCACTTTTACTACTCTGGCTGTATAGTTCTATTTAGCTCCTTTTAATGTTTATGCTATGCTATGCATAGCTGCTCGATGCACACACCCACTCAGCTACGCTTTATTGGGGATGGAAAAAAAAGAACACGTAACATTACTCTTATAAATGTAGAGAGCTGCTAGAATAAATCAATTTGTGTTAGCAGACATTTTTTGAAGGATATAAGTTATGCAACTCAAATGTATGTCAGTATTTAGTGACTTCAATCCTTAGATCATCACCATAATTTGCCAGATGAGAGGAAATTTTATGAGGGAAAGGCCAAAAATATAAGGGAAGCTCTGGACATTCTGCAAACATCTAGCCAGTTGACAGCTATGTTGTGGGGGGCTGTGCTTTTGTATTTTGTCCATGGACACTGTTATCTTGTGATAGTGTCTATAGATACTGTTAGTTGCTTTAGAATTGCCGTACACCAATTCTAGAGTGCAGGGGGCATGTGTACTGTGCGAGCAATTCTTGGACACACCTCCTGTGCTCATGCATGGCTCGTGTCTGTGTAGAAAATACAACAGCATGCCTTCATTAATATGCAAGGCATGCTGCTGTTCTACACGGCCACAATCTGCTCCATGCAGGAATAGCACTATTCCTGCATGGAGTTTAATGAATCCAAGGGATAGTGATTACACTACTAAATTTATAGATTTATTATATTTGTTAATTGAGACCATCTTGGAAATAATGTTTTTTCATTTGGGGAAGGCCTATACCGACAGACATCAGGGGTAGTGATGGGCACCCCATGCATCAATAGTTACACGAATAGTGTCTTGGCCCATTGGGAAATTATGATTTATTGAATAATAACATGTATACACCATTCATTAGATTTTATTGTAGATTTGTTGATGACATCTTTATCCTGTGGACTGGTGGGGGTGTCATGATTGCTTTGATTCATTTGTCACTTATTTACATAGTACCACCACTTTTCTGAGGTTTGAGTGTCAAACATCGATTGATGGTAGAAATTTCCTAGATGTTAGTTTGGAAAGAGATCAGCTGAATATGACTGTGACCAGTAGGCATAAGAATCCTTGCCATAGAAATCATTTTTTTACATCACCAGAGTCTACATCCACCTAGGATTTATAAGAATATCATATGAAGACAGATGCTAAGACTATCTAGACTACATAATAGAGTTGAGAATTTTGAAGAAGAAACTGAGGTGATGTGCCATGAGTTACAAGACAGAGATTATTCAGTAAGGGAATTGCATACAGAATTAATGCATTCTAAAGCAGCTAAGGATGGAAGGGGCAAACCCTATTTTCCAGAGAAAGCTCTGATTGATGGTGATGGTGATCACAATGTGGGGCACAATGTATTTAGAGAGGGGGGTTCCCTTAGCTATAACATACTCTAACAATATTAAGTCAATATGTAATATTATAGAGAGAAATTGGCATAATCTCACCACTTATCATACGATCAATGGTGTCATTGGATCTAAGCCTAGTTTTAGATTTAGAAATAAAGAAAGCATTGAAGAGGATGTTGCGCTGTCAGAAGCATTATTCTGTACCCTCCACTGGTTTGGGCACTTTTCAGTGTGGGAGCTACAATTTCTGCCACTTAATAGATAGCAACAATACGTTTATACACCCTACCACTGGTAGGAGATATTCTTTCAAGGCTGCTGCTAATTGTCTTACAGAACATTTAGTATATTTGGCTCAATGTATGCATTGTCAATATTTTTATGTAGGAAAGAGAGATCACTGCCTCAGAGATAGAATTAGGGAACATATTCAGGAAATTAGACAAGGCAACATTCTGAATTCATTAGCCAAACACATTAGAGAAATAGGCATTGAGCATACTGTTAAGTTTAACGTTATAGAGACTATTGCTACAGATCGAAAACTAGGTGATATTAAGTTTATTACAGAGAACAGAGAACTACACTGGATTTTAAATCTGCAAGCAGACAGGAATAAAGGCCTAAATGATAAGGTCTCTTTAAGACCTAAACTTAAATTAAGAAGATCTTTTTCTGCGAAATGATATGTCAATTAATGATGCTGTAACTAAAGAATTTCATTGAATGTGGGAAAGTATATAAGACATGCTCATATTGTGTATTTTTATGGTCTGAAGAAGCATTTTATGCAAAAGTACTTACAGTGTGTATATCTTGTGTTTTATGTACTTTTATTAAATTGTTATTCCACCTTTACAGCATTTTCCTTTTATTTATTTATTTATTTATTTCACTTATTACATTTTGTTAATGGGGTTAGCCATGCTGGCAAAACTCATTTTCAAAGAAGACAAAGAAATGAAGAAGTAACAGCATGAACACAGCAAGATCATTTAATGACAGGTAAACATTGACAACAGATATAAATATTAGGCATAATTACAGTGCACAAAAAGTATAAATATATAGGTTCATAGGTTCATAGGTTCATACTAGGCTATCTGCCCTAGGGCATTTATAAGCCTAGCCAGAATGTGTTTGGCTTTCGCCACCCATTTTAAATTTATTTTGCTATGCTCTTTTTCGAGGTTAGTATACTGTGCCTCTGTCTAACAGTGACACAGAAGTGATACCCGGGGTAAACCTACGATCTCCCATCCACACATCAAGATTCCTCTTGAAGAGAGTCAATGAGGGACTCTGCCTAACCTGGACTGGGATTTTATTCCAGAGTGAAGGGAGCCTCTGGGTTATGAATCTGTCCCTCCAGAATGTCCTATTTATTTCAGTGCTGAGGTTCAAGTCTCTCGAGCGTAGCTCGATGGGATTTGGATTTTCTGAGGTGCAGCATGTCCATTAATTCCGGGTTGGACATGGCTTTATACGTCAGGCACAGATCGCCTCTGAACAGGCGGTATGCCACTGAGTAGAGCTGGAGTTTCTTTAACAGGGCAGCATATGGCATCTGTTTGAGCCCTTTGATCCTCTTGGTGAGGTACTTTTGGGGTCTTTCCAGTTGCTGCAGGTGTCTGGTAAGGTACATCCCAAAAGGGGCATTGTACTCAATTATGGGCCTGATGAGGGATGAGTAAAGAAGCACGATGACCTCCCCTGATCTAGATGTGAATCCCTTCATGATTAGGTGGGCTATATAAAATGTTTTTCTAACCACTTTGGCCACGTGGTTGTCAAATAAGAGATTGCTATCAACTTGGGTCCCCAGGTCTCTAATTACTTCTTCTGTACTTAATGGATTACCACCTATGTGGTAATTTGTGGGCACTTTGTTTTTGCCAAAGGGGATGACTATACACTTTTTGGCATTTAGCTTGAGGCCATGGCTCTAGCACCAGTTGTCTGTTTCTATGAGGCCCTTTTGGAGGATGCTTGTGTCGGCTGGAGAGTCGATTATGGTGCCCAGTTTGCAGTCATCTGCGAACTTGGTCAGCCACAGTCCTTCCGTGTTGGCCTGTACCTCCGAGAAATATATACCGAACAAGAGAGGTCCCAGGACTGAGCCTTGTGGGACACCACTTGTAACTGATTTGGAGTCTGACATGGCTCCAGCAATTCTAACCATGTGGGTTCTGTCCTTGAGCCAGTTTGCAATCCATCTAGTGACATAGGGGTTTATATTTAAGCTGGTGTGCTTATCTATAATGCCCGAGTGGGTTATTGTATCGAAGGCTTTTGCGAGGTCCAGGTAGGCTCTGTGGACCACCTTCCCTCGTCAATGGCCTTGGTGACTATTTCAAAGAAATCAACCAGGTTTAAGAGGCAGGATCTGCCCTTAACAAAGCTGAACTGGGTAGAATCCAGTGTCTGTAGGTCCCCAATATCTTTATATATGAGGTCCATGATGATCCTTTCCATAGCTTTGCAGACCAAGCTAGTCAGGCTTATGGGGCGATAGTTTCCAGGATCCGTTGAGGCACCACCTTAATGGAGAGGGACCACTGTTGCTGTATGCCACTCTTTGGACACATATCCTGTAGTAAGGCTGAGACTGAACCGTAGTTTTATGTTTGGGTTTAGTTCTTCTTGGAGTTCATGTAGGACGCAGCCCGGGACACCGTCTGGTCCCATTGATGCTGTGTTTTTTGCTTTGGAGAGGGCGGCTCTTACCTGAGCATCTGAGATGTCAAGGGGCCAGCACTCTGCTGGGATAGATATTTGTCCTTTTGGTGGGGGGGGGGGGTTTGCGCTGAACCTGTCAGCTAGGATGTTGGCAATGTCTGTGGGTTCGGTGTATTTTTTGTCATTTTGGACTAATTCTGAGCATATCTGGGAATTACCACCCAGGTTCCTAACATAACTAAAGAAAGCCTTGTGATTATCCTTAGTGTCCTGTGCAATTTTTCTCTCGAAACTGGCCTTAGACAATTTTATGAGTGCCCATAGTTTTTTTCCTAATACTGATCAGTGATGCCTTCCCTTTTTGGGATTTTGCTCTATCATTTAGTAGCTTCCTCCTTCTATTGTATAGTTTGTTTATGGCTGGGGTCCACCAGACAGGACGTCTGCCTTTGGAGGATTTGGTCTTGGTTTTATTTGGGATCGCATGATCCATGCATTCCTGAAGGTGTTCATAGAATGCATTTATAAAGGATTCTGCGGTCTGGGCCGTATTTTCCACAGGCCCGGGGGCTTTGAAGGATTCCACCTCGGTTTTGAGGAGTGGGAAATTTGCTTTAGAGAAGTTTTCCACTGTGGTTTTCTGGGCAGGGGGTGGGGTCGGGATGTAAATATCCAGTGAGATTAGTTTATGGTCTGATCTTACCAGTGAGGGATACACTTCTGGTCTGGAGCATAGAGTCCCCATGTTGGTGATGATCAGGTCCAGTATGTTTTCCCCTCTTGTGGGAGTGGTAACAAGTTGTTCCATAGCATTTGAGTTTATAAATTCTAGGAACCTTTGGGCTAGGGTGTTGGAGCTAGAGTAATGCTCCCAGTCTATGTTTGGGTAGCTGAAGTCACCCAATATAATGGTGTTTGGAGAGACCTTCATATTTTCCAGTGTTGTCAGGAAGGCCGAGTGGGGTTCCTGGGTTTGGGAGGGTGGTCTGTAGCAGGCTATAAACTGGAAGGCAGTTTTACCCACTGTTAGTTGCACATGGATAGTCTCTGATGCTTCGTGCTTTGCCACCAACCTGGAAGTGTGGGTATCTTTGATGAATATCGATACCCCCCCTCCTTTTGTGGTTCGGTCCAAGTTTTGGGGCTGAAAAGCATGGTATGAGGTATAACCTGGTAGTGCTGGGGTGCTCTCGGGAGCCCTGAACCAGGTTTCTGTTACTGCACAGATATCGATGTTCTCCATGCTAAGGAGAGTTTCGAGTGTGTTCATCTTGAGGTTTAGACTTCTGGCGTTGAGTAGCATTACTCTTAGTTTCTTATCCCTTGTGATACCTATGGAGGTGGATTTGTCTTTTGAGCCTTGCCTAAAAAAGGCACTATGGGGGTAGCAAGAGCCTTTGCCAATATCCGAAAGCCCAGGGGTGACAGGGCAAGCCGTCCCTAGCGAAGCATCGTGGCTTGTCGAGCATATCATCCCAAGCTGACAGGCATTGAATCCCCTTTGAATGACACCAGTACTTAAGCCGATTGTTGAAATTGATCATCTTGTTTTCATATTGTGGCATCATTCTTGGTGAGGGTAAGATGCTGCTCAAGGTCAGGGTCATACCGGCCTGGGCTACATGCTCAGAGCTCCTCTATGTCTCTTTTCATGTAGTCCAGGGAGGTACGTCTCAGGTCATTCACAACAGCATGGACAATGACTGAGTCATATTTGTACTTGCCTTGGAGTGACCTGAGTGCTTGTGTTATGTGGCGGATCCTAGCGCCCGACAGGCTGCTCACCATGACCCTCTCCTTGTTCAGCCCGGTGAGCGGGACGTCAGTGTGCCTGACGATAGAGTCAGCTATTACAAGTGTATCAGGTGTGTTGTTTAGTCTTAAGGGCTGTGACTGTTCGGCACACTGGCTTTGTGAGATATGTGTTGCACGTGTTTTGTTTTGGGGTAGCGGTTGCTTGGGTGTCTGCTTTGGAGGTCTCTGCTGCTTAGGCAAATCTTTATTTAGAGCCTCCGAGTATGTTTTTGTGTGATTATGTGTTTGGTTTGCTGTTGTGGTAGGTCTATGTGAGACTGGAATTGTAGCGAGTGTGGTTTCCTTCTCCTCCTGACTGGTTATGCCAGCACTGAGTTGAGAGAGCTTAGCCTCCAGTTTGGCTATATGGTTGCATCTCTCACATGTGTTGGAATTTGTTGGGAGGAGGAGAGGGTTGTCTGTGTACATGAGGCAGTTGTAACATTGTCTCAAGATTCCCAGATTCACCAGCTGGACCGGAGAGGAGATTGACAACTGACCTTTGGACATGCTAGAATAATATTGGGAATTCCTTTATAATTGAAAACAAGGGCCAGTGGGGAGTGAGGATGTAGTGATTTTAATTTTTAGTGCTGACTTATATAATTGCTTTAGTGAGCAAGTGCCAGGTAACTTAAGTGCAATGTGTTACAGGTAACTTAAATGCAAAAATGACAAACAGTAACTTTCTTTCAAGTGAAACAAGGAAATAAGTACAGTAAGCAATGCAGATATCACTAGTGATCCACAGAAGCGCTGAGAAGCCGCTTATTAGGTGGAATTAGCGTTCCAGGAAAATAACAAGCAAACAAACAACAAGCATATAAACAAAGCTAGATTCAGCAGGCCTGGATCTAGTCTATGCTACAGCAAACAAGGTGTACCAATTTCAGTAAGATACAGTTCAAATATTCAGGCACTATAGACCTTTAACCAGAAATTCCCAGCTCAGAAGGGCAGAGTCCAGCCTCTTCTCCCACAAGAGTGCAGACCACAAACCTTCTTAATGTAAAATAACTGGCCTGAAGCCCAAGTGCTTAAACCAGAACTAATACACTTTAAGAATAACAGACACTGGGCTCTCAATCAGCAGTTCCCAACTTAGAAGGATGAAAGCTACCTGTCCTGCCACCACAGTGCATGCCACAAACCTTCCTAATGTAAAACAACTGGTCTGAAGCCCAAGTGCTTAATCCAAAAGACTTAGAATGATAGCTACACTTTAATCAAGTTACTACCAAGCAGTAATAAATACAATTGAATACTTTAGAGAATGCCTGGATTAGTGTTCAAGTTACACAAACAAAGCTAGATCCAGCAGGCCCGAATCCAGTCTATGCCACAGCAAACAAGGCGCACCAACTTCAGTAAGAAGCAGTTCAGATATGTATGCATTATAAGCCTTTAACCAGAAATTCCCATCTCAGAAGGGCAGAGTCCAGCCTCTCCTTCCACAAGAGTGCAGACCACGAACCCTCTTAATGTAAAATAACTGGCCTGAAAGCCCAAGTGCTTAAACCAGAATTAATACACTTTTAGAATAACAGACACTGAGCCCTCAATCAGCAGTTCACAACCTAGAAGGATGTAAGCTACCTGTTCTGCCACTACAGTGCAGACCACAAACCCTCTCAGTGCAAAACAACTGGTCTGAAGCCCAAGTGTTTAAACCAAAAGGCTTAGAATGAGTTACACCAAGCAGTAATAAATACAATAATAAAATTATCCACAATTTGCAATTGTAAAATTATCCAATTATATGAAATGTTGCTTGAGTTTATGTGAATAATTTACAGTACATAGTGCAATGGAAGTAGTTGGCTATGAATACCAAACATTGAAATCTGAAATACAGAATACAATTTGCAATTGTAAAATTATCCAATTAGGTATACTGAAAGATATGTTGAACACATTGATAATAATAGTAATAAAGGCATATATATGATAGAAAGAAGAGATAAAATGAACACAATATAATTTACAAATAAATATTAGCCAAGGCTTCTACAAAAATAACATGGTTAGGTATTGCCATCTTAAATGATTTTGCATTTATTACAAGCAAGCCTTAATAACATTTTTGAATGTGACAGAATTTTCAGCAAGATAGATGTAAGGGAAAGAAGCTCTTGGAAGAAAGGAAGGTGGTGCCCTTTTCTAGTTATGTGGACCTGAAAGTTCTAGTGGTGGTGTTCCACTGTAATAATGAACTCATGGATGAACAATGGTTATTACAGGGACGTCTATGTGTAAAACTGAAATGGTGATCTGAAGTCTGTGACCATGCATGGAGCGACAGAGGATCATGATGTGCATTGCTCTGCATAGGAAAAATAAACATAGAAGCAAGTGTTTGAGAATGTGGTTGTAAATTAATTTTAATGAATCTTGGTTAAGAGTGCAGCAGACAAGAGGTGTTGACTTACAATGTTTGAGTTGTGTAGGTTCTGTAACATTTTTGTTGCTGTTCTCCATTTCTATATAAGTAATTGTCCTTAGTTCCATTTAAAAACTTTACAGAAGGAAGTTTTTCATGATATTTCATTATTGCAATAGGATTTACAGTTTATAAGTCATTGTCAAGATTGCCAGGAAAATGAGTACTGCATGCCAGCATGTTCCTCATCTGATTAGAAATGCAAATAACTGGCCTTTATCTTCTCTTGAGCCAGTCAGTAACCCACACTGGTTAATCCACTCAAGCCTCTTTACTCCTGTTTATTGAAACTGTTTTTGAGAGATGGGAAAGCCCACAACCACAGAAAACCAATATCCTGGAACACTGACTTCCAACTCCAGGTAAGTAACCACTTGGCCAAAAAAAAACAAAATTAAACCCGAAGCAAATTAAACCCTTCACAGCCCCCTATGTAGAGGGCTATGCCCCCACACCCTCATAACTAAAGATACCATCTCTAAGATCACACTACAGTGAGGTTAAGGGGCAAAGTTCAATATGGTGGCCAAGTGTTTGCTTACCTGGAGTTGGAAGTCAGTGTTCCAGGATGGTTTTCTGTGGTTGTTGGCTTTCTCATCTCAGAATTTTAAAAGTCGGCATTCTGGTATTTTGGTCTTCCAGTGTAGACTCATATATATATATATATATATATATATATATATATATATATATATATATATATTGCTCTTATTATAGTATAAATGGTTACTTTTTATTCATCAGACTAATGGACCCAAAGATGAATCACTTTAGAGGTTTAGTAGATAGTGCAGTATTTTCCCATAGCTCTGAACCAAGGGAAGTAGTGACAGTTGAAGTGACACCCCAAGCCTAATGCCTTTTATAATTAATATGAACTAGGTTTAGTAACCACTGATGTGGATGTGGGCAAATTGATAATAAATTGACAAAATCCCAGGTAAATTACAATAAAATTAAATCAGGTAATTACAACAAAAATGGTACAGAAAACACTTCCTTGTCTGAACATTTTTTTTCTTTAACAAAGCAATGAAATATACTTTATGAAGATTCTTTTCTTACTATGCTTTCCTACTTTACTATATTTTGCACATAAAAGTGGAAATACGTCTTAGATATATTGGTCCATAGTTATTTTGAAAAAAAAAGTAATTTATGGCTTGTTCCTAACATCTCACCACAGGGAACATTTCTATGCTTAAATTTAATAGTTCTGAATTTATTTTTCATAAGTTCATTAGTATCAATAGCGTACTTTCCTTCTGAAATCACTACCTCAGCCCAAATGCCATTTTTCCTCTTTTTAATGGGTTGATCTACACAGACAGTACTAAGAGGATGTCTAAATATAATATTCAATGACTAAAAGATTCAAATGTTTCATTGATAATAAAAGGCATCAGATATTGATTCTTTACTTATATTGTGTGCACACAATAAGTTACTGCATAGACTGAAACATTGTGTTTCAAAATGTGTTCCATTACGTATTAGAAAAAGAAACCATTAATATTACTTATGAATATTAGATCATCAGTGCGACCTGCTTTGCTTAGCTATATCAAGATGTGCTGCTCAGCAATAATGTAATTCAGAGTCATGTATGTTCTTCATTCTGCAGCATAAAAGGAAGTTATGTGTGTAAGAATCATCCATCTTCAAAGTTTTTACTTCTGTGCGTGTGTGTGTGTACTCTAGCAACCTGCAGAAACATGTGGCATACAAGTACACACATACAGACACAAAAGTGGCCACATACACCACATTTATACACACACACACACACACACACACACACACACACACATATATATATATATATATATATATATATATATACACACACACAGACGGGTCCCCTTCAAAACATCTAAAACCCATAACATCTAATTTCATAACAATGAGACCCAAACATGTAAAACTCAAATCATCTAAAACACATAACATTTTATTTCATAACATCTAACAGTACAGATCACATGAAAATAACATCCCCTCCACATATAATGGCATATAATGACTCCAAACTACCAAACACACTTTTTACCACGTTTCTGCACAGTGGCTTGATACAGTGGGGTTAGGAAATTAACTCTTTCCCACTGTAGTGCGATCTTGGTGTTGGTATATTTAATTTATGGGGGGTGTGAGGGACAGAACCACCCACATGGGGGGTGCAGGGGGGGTTTGCCCCCCTGCAGAAACGTAGTAAAATGTGTGCTTGTTATTTTGTTGTTGTTATATGTTGTGATTTGTAGTGTTAGATGTTATAAAATTTGATGTGATGTGTTTTAGATGTTTTGGGTTTTAGATGTTCTGGTCTCAATGTTACGAAATTAGATGTTATGGGTTTTAGATGTTTCAAAGTAGACACACACACACACACACACACACACACACACACACACACACACACATATACAGAAACACACATATGCATACACACACAACACAGACACACACATACACACACACACATATGCATACACACACAACACACACACATACAGAAAGACACATATGCATATACACACAACACACACACACACAGACATACAGAAACACACATATGCATACAAACACACACACACACAGAAACACACACATGCATACACACACAACACACACACACACACACACACACACACACACACACACACACACATACAGAAACACACATACGCATACACACAACACACACACACAGACATACAAAAACACACATATGTATACAGACACACAACCCACACACACACACACATACAGAAACACACATATGCATACACACACAACACACACACACAGAAACACACATATGCATACACACGCACACACACACACACACACACACACACACACACACACACACACACACATACACACACAACACACACACACACACACACACACACACACACACACACACACACACACACACACACACACACACACACACACACACACACACACACATACAGAAACACACATATGCATACACACACACACACACACACACACACACATTTACATGCACACACATGCACACACACTATAGCATTGCCTCTAGACACTCTTTTTGCCTGGGATAGGGACTTTACATTATTATTTTTTTGTCATTTTTCTCTACCTGTTCAGTTAATAAAATGATGGTGTTCATTAAACCAAATGTTTCATAAACTTTGCCACTTACTATTCTTGATAGGCCTCTGAAGTAAAATAACACTGTGATATGGTGCATATTTAGTGGATATAAATTAATGGCTTGACAGCATTATTTAAGAGATGTGCCCTTGTGCATTTTTGAGTGAGAATATTAGAATAATTACAATTATTTTAGAGATGAGTGATGTTTTTTATATTGTGCCTTATCAAAGCAGATTTGCAAATGAGTTATACTCAAAGTTTGTATATTGTCAGGCTGGTTGTGTATAGGATCTTCAAGCATTTCTTCAAGACTTTTTTCTTTAAAGAGAAGAGTCTGCTGTTTCACTTTGAAACCCACTGCAGCATGATTTGTAACAGATTCTGCAGTTACCTGTGAAACTCAGCTTCTCTTTTTAAAATGTTTCCTAGACATTCATGGTAATGCACCCAACTTGTAAACATATTCATTGTCCAGACATATTTAGAGGCCATAGGATTCAAACATTTCAAAACACATTGCTTTCTTCTGTCATTTCTTTATACTATCCCTACACATAAATATCTTCCAGGAAACCTTGCATAAAGTAAAGGTCCTTTAAATTTTATGATGATCAAGTTAATAACTCAGTCATTAATCATATCAGCAGCCCTTTCATATGCATTACTAAGTAAATATAATGAAGTCACACCTTAATTTCAATGCCTGCTTAGTCTTCAAGAAAACATGTCTGTATTTAGAAGTTTACTAGAGCAGTAGCTATTAAGTTTGCAGATATAAATATAGATATGCCATCCATCTGTTTCTTATGAGATTGTGTGCATCCTGTCTTAGGAATTTTGCAGAAGTTTAAACTTCTATATTCTAAAACAAGCATAGCATACACACTGAATGTGTGAAGACCAGATGACTGGCACACAGGAAGTAGCCACTTTAAAACATTTTATTTTAAAGATAAGAAAGCATTTTTCATTAAATATTGCTTGCTTTCCTAAATGTTGTATATAGTGCTTTGCAGCTATTCTTCTTACACTTTAAGCTAAAGATAGGTACTTCTCTTTTCAGTAATAATAATACATATTTGTTAACCAGGTAAGTAGTCCCTTTCCATGGGTGACCAAAAGCAATGCAGGTTTCGTGACTTGCTTATGATCACACAGCAGGCAAATAAGGACAGAGGGAATCAAACCCGTAACACAGGAATTATAGTTTACAGCCTTAATCCTCTGCATCAACTGACAGAATTTCTGGCAAGTGCTAATTACATTGTTACAACAGCTAATGCCTGTACAAATGCAGAAGAAAATGGACCGAGTACTGCGTTCACTCTGACAATTACACAGAGTATCAAAATTGTAGAATAAAGAAGTTGCAGAGTTCCACGACAGATTTACCTTTTATTAAACAAAAAGAAGTAGAAGTAAGCGCTTTCGCGATCTACCCAGATCGCTTCTTCAGACTGTATTACAATGTCAAACTATCTAACCAAGCATTTTAAAGCTTTACCTATTAGCACATTGCAGTTAATTAGTCACAATTACCTACTTAAAGGTGTAAGTAATTTACATAAAGATTCCTTTCAGTAGAAACTTTTTAAAAAACCAACACTTCTTATTAGCCATTAGCATTACATTGTTTCAGGTTCTATCTTAAAAAACAACACAAATTATATAATATTATACATAAGACTATAACAAATATATACAAATATATTATTATATAATTATTTAATGTACACTCGAATTAAATTGGGAGGAATATAGACGTAGGGCAAGGGCAACATACTGCATAATATCATACATGAGGTTACATCGCAGAGGAAAGGTACCTACCCCTGTAGAAAATGTACAGCATGCAGATACGTTTTTTCTTGCACTACCTTTTTTCATCCAGTCAATAAATTCAGAATAGAAACAAATATGTATGCAGATTGTAGAACTAATAATATAGTATACGTCAGTTTTTGTCAGATATGTAAAGCATATTATATAGGTAAAACAAATAGAATGTTAAAAGAACAAATTTTAGAACATACTAGAGACACTGCGAGAGGTAAAGAAACTAATGCTCTAGCCAAACATATTTTAAAAGAAGGGAAAGACCATAATTTTAAATTTTTTGTGCTTGAGGTAGTTAAGGAAGGCTTAAGAGGAGGTGACATAAAAAAACAGAACGGAAGAATCTGAACAAAAGTGGATAATAAAACTGAATGCTGATAAGCACCCAGGTATAAATGATGCAGTATCACTTAAACCTTTCCTAAAGGCTCGACATCTGAAACATTAAACAGATGCTGATGCCCTTGCATGAATTTATTTAAATATATCCATGCTTTATTATGCAGTATGTTGCCCTTGCCCTAGGTCTATATTCCTCCCAATTGAATTCAAGTGTACATTAAATAATTTAATTTTTGTCTGTCAAGATGGTCAAGACTTTGCTAGGAGGTTTTATTATAACAGTATGAATATACATGCACTTTATAGGCATGTTTTATTAATTTTTCATAAATATGTATTTATCTTTATATTTTTTATACATATATATTTGTATATATTTTTTATATTCTTATGTATAATATTATATCATTTGTGTTGTTTTTTAAGACAGAACCTGATACAATGCAATGATAATGGCTAATAAGTGTTGGTTTTTAAGTTTTTACTGAAAGGAATCTTTATGTAAATTACTTACACCTTTAAGTAGGTAACTGTGACTAATTAACTGCAATGTGCTAATAGGTAAAGCTTTAAAATGCTTGGTTAGATAGTTTGACATTGTAATACAGTCTGAATAAGTGATCTGGGTAGATCACAAAAGTGCTTACTTCTACTTCTTTTTGTTTAACAAAAGGTAAATCTGTCGTGGAACTCTGCAACTTCTATATTCTACAGCTTATGCCTGTGGCTTACAGATTCTAACTCATTTGCAAAAGCAACTATAAATCATGCAAGCTAAACTTCATGCACATTATTAAATTTAAGACCTCAGTAGCGTTGTCGCCTCTCAGTAAGACGCTGTCCAGTTCGATTCTCAGTTAGAGCGTCTTCTGCGTGGAGACATGTGTGAATGGGCGTACCTTCGTTGAAGGTTGTGCATCAGGGCTGGTAACTTGGCACGTAAAAATCAACTACCAATCATTAGCGGACCGGAGTTCTACTGTGGCGACCCCTAACCTTCGGGAAAAGCCGAAAGACACAACAACAACAACAACTATCTTACAGGAAAATCTGAATGATTATTTTCTTCTCTCTACATACATTAATGTGAGGAAGAATAATTTCAGAACATGCTTCT
This sequence comes from Protopterus annectens, assembly GCF_019279795.1. Lineage (NCBI taxonomy): Eukaryota > Metazoa > Chordata > Ceratodontiformes > Protopteridae > Protopterus > Protopterus annectens. The sequence continues at coordinate 569,994,170 of NC_056726.1, forward strand.
ACTTTCATGTTCTCTTATGGTCTTGTAGTAAATATTTTTAGTGAATTCTGGCACATACTGGTGAATGGAAAGTGATTTATAAATACAACAAGCTGATTAGAAGTTATTCATAGCAATCAGATAATATATTGGGACAAGACACTTGAGAGAAAAATAACTTTCAAAGCAAATCACTGATTTAATTTAGTGTAATTTACCAGAAAATTACACAAACTGTCTCATGTTAATTAAGAGTTACACATCTATGCAGGAGACCAGTACACTCTAAAAGTGAATATTCAACTTTGGAACACAGTGGACAGTGCCATCGTTGTCATGGCAGCCTTAATAGAAATTCAGACATTTTGTGATATTTCTTATACAGATTCTAATAAACGTCTAAGTGTAGGCCTGAAAACAATAAATCACTCTTCTGATAGCTTTGCAGATTCTTATTCATTCTCCTTATGTCTGTTTGAATTTTCTCCAGGTCCTCCTGCATTATTCCCCCACCCCCAAAAAATGGTAGTTGATTGGATAACTAAATTATCTATACACATGCTCTACAAACACTTGCCTTTGTGAATCATGTCATGGCTGAAAAGGGTTAAAGAAAGACCTACTTGATTAACAAATTAAAAAAAAAATACTGAAAATGTTGCCTTAGAGCTGTTTATGCTGTTGAAGGACAATTTCTTCTGCAGAAATCCAAACCAGCATCTTTTCATTAATTTTTATGTAATTCTAGAACATGTTCTTATTCTTTTTGTTCATGATTTATTTTCCTAGTCCTGATGCTTTGATAGTTATTTACAATATGTCTGACCGCTGTCACTAAACCATTTATGTACTTAACTGCAAGCAGATAAGTTTCTGTACATGTCTGTTAAAAATTATAAAAAGGGTTAAAATTTGTATAACTATAGAATCACAAGTGATTGAAGATATTGTGCCATAATGGATCCATAAATGTTACCCTAATGTGTCCAGAAGAGGTATTAAAATTATATCAAGAAAGAAAGAGAATTTGGAAAGACACAGAAATTTTCAGCTGCTAACAGCAAGATATAGGGGTAGCGAGGAATGAAGCAAATAAGGAAGGAAAAAATGTTGGGCTATTTCAACATGTCAGTAGTGGTGATGAATCCGAGTATAAATCAGATGGTAAAAAATATGTGAGGGGCTAAGAAACAAGTATAAATACCATAACAGCATTTCTAGACACTGAGAAAACTATCAAAGGCAGCAGAAGCATAAAAAATATGAGGATGAGTCTGTTTCAGTGATGTAGAGGGATAAAGCCCTACCTTCAATCCAAGCAACCCAAGGTCAGTTAGTCAATCAGGCAATGGAGGAGATATTGAGGGATGGGGTAAGGAAGAGTGGCTTTGATGATGCACCCACTCCAGTAGAAAGAGAGGAGTTTCTGCTTGTGATAGGGACACATCCCTCTGATGGGGATATGCTGAAATCACAGAGCAGATTACCTGTAAAACTATAGCATCTGATGGTGGGAGGAGCTAGTTGATGCCATGTACTGTGATGTGTGTGGCATCATTCTACCCAGTTACAGCATACCAAAAATCCTCTTCCTTGATGTGCTGGACCTGCATATGTGAGACTGCAGGTTGTTTTCCCCAACACTGATGTAATTCCAGCCCCAGGGGCAAGTATTACAGATATATAAGGATAAATAGTGCAGGCTGGTAACTGATAGTCAGCTGGCGGCATGCAAATGGGACAGTGGTAATGAAGATGTTCATTAAGGACCTATTGTCTAGATTATCTGAATGCTGCAGTTAGCCGTCACCCCTCCCCAGTAGATATCACTCCCTTGTCATTGCATGTTTCCATCTTGCCCAGGTATCAATGAAATCATACATTCTTTAAAACACCATCACATCCACCACTACCAACCTGTGCCAGAACCATAGCATTCTGTCATCTAGCAGTTGAATAGTAGGATTAAGGCTATGAGCCGTTAATGCAATTCATCCTACCGTAAAAGGTTTGATGCCTATAGCCTCATTTTCCTACTGTGTGACTATAATTAAGTCAGTTTACTTCATTGCTCCCAGATTGAGACATTGTTGTAGCCTGGTTAATAAAAAGACAGAAGGTAGATACATAGATAAATGGTAAATATTTCATATTCCAAGACCATAAACAGCAAGTCCTGGAACAGTAAGACTGTGCCTAGAAGGAGATTACATACGCTAAATCTGAGACTGTTGCCTCACAGTATCCCCCTTACTGCAAGGTACAGTGATAATAGAATCAGTATTTAGAAGTAGCAGGATTGTGGGGTCATAGCCCTCCATACTGAGGGGTACAGCCTCCATGCAAAAAATAGAAGACTATATTCTTTACTCTACATTTGAGTCACTATTTTTATAATTCTGTGACTCACAGTTATAGGCCTTGAAATGACAATAGGAAGCCATGTGAAATAGGGATTTTTTTTTACAATAAACCTGAGCTATCCTCATTCTAGTTGCCACAAATGCCAACACTACCTATTGTACCATTTGTCTCCTGGCAATGTGAAATACCCATTGTATTCCGTTCTATTTTGTCTTTCAATGTGCATCTGCTAAATCATAAGCTCTTTCTTCATATGACAGTGCCTGCACTTCACTCAGCTTTATGACAACTCTCCACTGCAAAATTCATTCTTCGTTAAACTCCCTTTTGCTGTACATCCAAAAGAAATGGACTCAATAAATTTTATTCCAATTTGCCATTGACCCCAGCCCAGAAAAATCGGTTAATAAAATCAGCATCTCTGATATTCATTTCTTATAGCTACATATCCCAGCATCTAATTTCCCTTTATTACTGCCTTTCATATACTGTTTCATGATTCAGTTTAGAGAGGATTGCAAACGTTAAATTCTTGCCCTTTTCAGAGCTACCTAAAGTCATCCCTCATGGCATGCATGTTTTCATTAGAATTTTCCTGACTAGAGTGATTAACTTTGCATGTTTACCATTAGATTCCAGTCTACACATTCTAAAAGTAACACCCATAGGAAAGAGTCCCATCCTTTTGCAATTATTCCAATCTGTCCAACCCTGAGATCCATTAACAATCATGTAGGGTTTGAGCAAAATCTCCACGATTATATAGCAGGATGAGCAGTAGTGCTCATCAAATATGCATTTTGCTCATTCTGCTTATACAGTTTGTGGGCAGCAGTAGTGCGGGTGACCATGAAATGGTACTAGGAGCATGAGCACACAATGTAAACAAAACTACTAGGCAAACGTATCATGCAAACACACACAAACAGCTTATATAAAGTAAAGGTAAGTGACTTGTAAGCATGTAGATGTAGAGGACATGAAACTAGTCTAGCTTACACAGAATACAATGTTAATATTGCAGGGATAATTATGAAGACAGGTAAATGGTAAAAAAAAAAAAAATTACTCGTATAATGCATTCAAATGTAATTATGTCACAAAGAAACGTTTTCAATAGAAAGACGTCCATATTGACCATAATAATAAATACTCCTGTTTCCAAATGTTTACCCATATACATAACCTAAAAAATGGACATGCTAATAAAGTTTGTGAGATGATCACAATGCAGCATTGTAAAAAAGGGTAGTAAATGTAATATTAATATTGATATCATGCCAAGCTGAGATAATACTGATCAATGGCAGCGGATTCATGATGAGTCATTCACATACATTACAGTTATTGAATATGACATGTATGTACAGGGAATGTATGTGTGATAACTGACTGTAGTGCTGTATCCACCACTTCATCCAGTATAAACAAGGCATGAGCCATACAACAGCTGTGTAATGCATAGATGAAAGGGACATGTTTTAACAATTGTCATTGGACAACTATAGATAGGACGGCATATTACACTCGTAGGTATCTTAGACAAGCATGTGTTTTATATACAAGTGCATAATAAACAGTCATATAATAGCAATCAAAATGCACAAAAGACAATTGACAACACGGATCTGATTGCAGTAGTTCAAGGTCTCCTTTTGTAAATAGAATGCATCTAATACAGGATTATACTAGGCATGCTCACAAGAAATTAAATTAAGAAACTGCAGCGAACACTGCCATAACAGAAAAGCACACGTGTCCAAACAAAGGCCCAATCATACTTAATGATGATCTGGCCTCATGCTGTTCAGGAAGACAAATTATGTAAGTCCTCATGTCCAATAAAGCTGTTACAATGTAAAGAAAAAAAATACAGTAATACATAAATCCTTGGAGGAAGGCATGCAATACATTGCATTCTTATTTGGAAATTAAGTAATGCCTGTGGGTAATCAATGACATACTCAGCATTTGCATCTTGCCAGACTTGAACATATGCCATGACAGATATTCAAAATATGCATATCGACCTCTGAAGCCACAGAAATAAGCAAACAGTGTGTGTCATGACAAACACATTTGAAGGGTTTACAGAATATCCTTATTGTAATGAGTATGGATCCCCTATCATGGAGGTTGATGGGTTAAAAGTCTTGCCATCTGACTGTGCAATGAATGCTTCTTTTGCCTATGCCCCAGTTATTTGACAGAGGGGTGTTACCAGATTAAAACCCCTGCTTAGCATACTACACACTCTACAGAGCTGTGTATTGACCATGTCTGCTACAGGACACAGCAATAATTCTTTTCACAAATAAATAAACATCTGAAATAATAAAGGACATGTGAGGATAATGTGTACAATATAAGTTGGCCAGAACAATGACAAGGAGGTAACTATGTGAACATTCACAAAACTGTGAGCATTACAGTATCAAATGTTTCTTGGCCAAGAAAGCTGTTCCTGCTGTTTGGTCCTAGAACATTCTTCCCAATTTGAAACTCACTGTATCTGAGTTGATATGCTGTACAAGTCATTACCCAATGCCTGTAACACAGGAGCACTCACACCACGATATTTGCAGAACAATTGTTTTACTGGCAGGATTTTAAATGTCTTTATATTTCCTTCTCCAAAGTAAGATTTGAGAATAATAACTTGATGCAGTGCCGTTTGTGTAATGTCTGTACATTCATAGAATGGCCCTCTGGGCTGGAATTGAACAGCAAGCTATATAAGCCCACCAACTGCAAACATGTATGAATCATAATTGAGCAGAAAGCTATGTAAGCTCACCAACTACAAATGTGTATGAATTATATGGACCACAGTAGAAGTCTTTACATCATATGATTGTTTTGCAATTTGCATGAGATAATAGGGCTGGGGAAGGTTTCTCCCACACATTATAACACTTGTGCATGTCATTCATGTATAACAGTATTAGGACATGCAATGCTTACAGTCAGCCAGTGTGGGTTTTGACCCCCTGACTATGTAATGACAGATATTATATGATATTGGGACAAATAAATGTGCCACAATGCCACTAGTGCTACAAGTGTGAGATATTTTGGTCTTTGAAGGCATGACATCATGTTATTGCTGCCAGGGAGATGTGTGCCTGTCATTTCTTTAAAATACTGTTGCTTTATGTGTGTTTCTCACACAATATTGCTTGCTGCTACTTGTACCCAGACGCATTCACCTCATGTGTAATACAGTCATTACTGTGATGGGAGAATGGCAATCAGGCACAGTGTGTGGATAATCATAGATTCAAATACAAGCTTTACTGAAGCACTAGCATTCTGGGCTCATGTCCTCATGCCACAGGAAAAGCCTTAGTGTTTCTCATTGTAAAGTCAAATGTCATCTCATGGCATAATCATTATCAAAGAAGGCATTTATGTGTGAAAAAAAGAAATAATTTATTTACTTATTTATTTATTGGCATTTGATTACCAGGGAAGTCTGCCTTGGTAGCAGTCCATTTTCATAGGAGACCCAGGGGAGGAAAGCTCCAAAGTATTCCAAATCATTTTAAGAATAATTTTATAATTTTCAAAAATAATGCAAAGAATGTAAATAATTATACCAAATTAGACATAATATGAAAAACATTCTTAAAGAATAGCTACAAGTTATATAATAATGATTTAATATTTAGAGAAATGTTAGCCAGTTTATAGAAAAATGAAAGGTAATTTAGTATAACACAAACAGGAATTGCAATATGACATGAGAGAAAAGTAGACTTATGGTGTATTTAAAGAGAAAGCTGGGGGACAGAAATTGATAAAAGTAAGGAATTAAGTGAAGGAAGGAGAGTAAGGAGGTGCAAAGTATGAAAAGGTACTTGTTGACATTTAGGGATATAGTTTATCCTGGTGTTGAGCAAGAAAAGAACCATCTTTTGGCTAGGAAGTCTTTCAGAATGGTTTTGAAGGATGGAAGAGAGGGGATTAACCTGATGGATACAGGTAAGGAGTTCCATGCCTTAGGAACACGGTATGAGTACAGAAAAAGCCAAGCAGGTTTAATGGGTTTATGGACAGACAGGAGTTTGTGGTCATTGGATCATAATGACCAAATGGGAACATAGCTGTGTAGAATGTTATTTAGTGCTGGACAAGCAGATGGATGCTGGATAATTTTATAGTGGTAAGACGTGGTGTCTACGTTAATTGATGAGGTGGTTCTAACCAAATTCGGCTTTTTAGTGCTATACAGTGGTGGGGTCTGAAAGTGGTATTTGCTGCAAATATAGCAGCTTTGTTATAGCATTGTTCAAGTTTTGATTTTTGTAATGTCTGGAGGTTAGTAAGGATGGGAGCATCATAAAGAAGTGAGGTGAGGAGATAAGTAGTGGCAAGTGTAGTTTTAGTTGCGTAGATAAGAAAGGTTTTGGCTCTGTGAAGAATCCTTAGTTTTTGATGAGTTTTTCTTTAGATGAGTTTTTCTTATGTAATTTTGTATATGCATGTTGAATTTAAGATTATCATCCACTATCATCCCTAACAATTTTCTATGAGAAGTGACTTCAATGGTTGTGTTATCAAGACAAAGGAATATAAATTTTGTTTTTCATAAGAGATGAATTTGGGGGGAAAATAGTATTTTTTTTTATTTAGAGTTGGGCATGAGTTGCAAGTTACAAAGCCATGTTTCAGTGGCTGTTAAAGCTTCTTGAGTAAAATTCTGTAGGTGTGTCATGTTGTCAGATATGCAAATGAGTGTGGAGTCATCTGCATACTGCATTGGGGGGCCTGTTGCGTGTATGTGTACAGGGTGTTGGTGAGGATGTTAAAGAGGAAGGGACCAATTATAAAGCTTTGTAGTTCACCTGTGGTGACTGGGAGGTATGGAAGGAGGGTACAGTGCCATTTTATTGACTGTTACCTCTTAGATCGGTAGCTTTTGAACCATAGAATGCTGGGCTGAAAGAGACCTAATGAGGACATTTGAAATAGAAGTATGTTATGGCAGACAAGTCTAGAAATAAGGAGGCAAGTCTAGTTTGCCATTATCTCTAGCTTTATTGACAGTATCTATATAGATTAGAATGTAGTGTTAGTGCTATCGGAAGTAAGGAAATCATGTTGTGTGGAGGACAGGAGTTCTTCATGCAGGAGATAGTTTAGCAATTGTGTTTGAATACATTTTTCAAGTATTTTGGAAGGGGGGGGTTCTACAGTTGGTAATGTCTCTTCTGTGCTGAGGGATAATGTGTGACTTTTTCCAGGGAGAGAGAGGGGGGGGGATGTGGGATTCCCTGGACTGACCTATTTATAAGGACTGAGACAGGAGAGGCAATGCTATAAGCTGGTATTTTAAGGTACTCACTTGGAGTGTCATCAACTGTAGTAGAACATGCTTTGAGTTTAAGAGTAGTTTTATATAGGATTTGAGTGCAGGTTCAAAGATGAATGTAGATTTGTTGATATATGGCTGTTGTGAAGTGTTAGGATTGAATGCCGGGGGATCTTTGGTTAGAGATGCTATACTATCAATGAAATAAGAGTTGAATTTTTTGTAGTTTTGAGTAGTGAATTACTGGGAGAGAGACTGGGGTTGAATTTTTGGCTGGGGTGCAAGATTTCTTTAATGGCTGTCCAGATTTTTTTTAAGGTCGCATTTACTGTTATTCTGAAAGGTATCATGGTATAGTTTTTGTCTTCATTTGTTTGGTTTTTAGTACAATTGCAAAGCATTCTAAAGTTTTCAAGATATTATAGTGTTTTATATTTTGCCATTCTTTTATAGGTTCATAGGTGGGTACTAGGCTATTGGCCCTAGGGCCTATATAAGACTAGCCAAAAAGGTACCCTGGCTTTCGCCACCCAAGAAAATTATTTTCCTGTGCCCCTGTCTAGCAGAGTTACAGAGGTGATTCCCGGGGTGAATTTCCTATTTCCCATCCAATCATCAAGATTTTTCTTGAAGCGTGCTAATGAGGAGCTTTATTTGATAGAGACAGGTAGCTTCTTTCAGAGTATGGGAAGTCTCTGGGACAGGAATCTATCCCTCCAGCATGTTTTGTTTATTGTGGTGACAAGGTTTAGGTCCTTAGAGTGTGTAGCTCGGAGGGATTGGGATTTCTTTAAGTGGAGCATGTCCAACAGCTCTGGGTTTGACATAGCTTTGTATGTTAGGCAGAGATCGCCTCTGAGTAGGCAATATGCGACGGAGTAAAGCTGTAGTTTTTTGAGACAGTCTGCGTAGGGCATCTTTTTGAGGCTGATGATTCTCTTTGTGAGATATTTCTGCAGCCTTTCCAGTTGTTGTAGCTGTCTTGTGAAGTACATACCAAAAGGGGCATTGTACTCTATAATGGGTCTAATGAGTGACGAGTAGAGGGGAACAATGGCCTCTTTTTTTTCTGGATGAGAAACATTTTGTGATGAGGTATGCCACATAGAAGGAGTTTCTGACTACTGTGGTGATATGATTATCAAAGGAGAGACTACTGTCCACTTGTGTCCCAAGGTCTCTTACCACACTTTCAGTGTTAAGTAGACTATCACCTATGTGGCAACTCATGGGTACAGAGTTTTTACCAAAGGGGATGACAATGCACTTTTTGGCATTGAGCTTGAGGCCATGGTTTTGACACCGGGCATCTATCTCAGTGAGACCCTTTTGTAGGATGTCCACTTTGTTAGGAGTTTCAATTATGGCTCCTAGTTTGTAGTCATCTGCAAACTTCATTAGCCAAAGATCTTCTGTGTTAGCCTGTACTTCAGAAAAGTAGATACCAAACAGGAGAGGACCCAGGAATGAACCCTGTGGTACTCCACTTGTCACTGGTCTGAAGTCGGATTTGAAGTCTACTACTTTCACATTGTGGATTCTGTTAGTGAGCCAGTTGGCAACCCATCTTGTAACATAGGGATGTATACCTAGTTTAGTGAGTTTATCTATAATTCCAGAGTGGGTAATGGTGTCAAAAGCCTTGCAGAGAAATAGATAGGCTGTGTGAACCACCTTACCCTCATCTACGGCTTTGGTGACTACTTCAAAGAAGTCTGTCAGGTTTAGGAGACATGATCTTCCTTTTACAAACCTGAACTGGGTGGGGTCCAGAGTTTGGAGATTACCAATGTCTTTGTTTATAAGTTCCATGATGATACGTTCCATGGCCTTGCAGACCAGGCTCATTAGGCTAATGGGGTGGTAGTTCCCAGGGTCCATAGTGGCTCCCCCCTTGTGGAGTGGGATAACTGTCACTGTGCACCATTCAGTGGGCACAAAGCCTGACGTGAGGCTATGACTGAACATGGTGCTTAAGTGGGGTGCCAGTTCATTCTGTAGTTCATGTAAAACGCAGCCTGGGATGTTGTCAGGTCCCATGGATGCTGTGTTCTTGGCTTTGGAGAGTGTGTTTTTTACCTGTGCAGCCATGATTACAGGAACGTAATGTTCTTTCCATACTTTTTCTCTATCCTGCATTAGCATTCTACACTTTTTGGATAGCCAAATTGCATTATTTGTTTTTAGTCTCTTCCTTCTAAGAGGTGCAGCTCTATTTAGGATATTCAGGAAAGTTATAGTGAATTAATTTACAGCATCATGGAAGGTGAACATTTTTAGGAAGTTCCAGTTAATAGATGATAGGATAGTAATGAACATTCCTGGGTTAAACCTCTGTGTTGTTTTATAAAAATGCTGCTTAAGTGGATGTGTGATGTCTGGTTGTATACTTTGGGAGATGATTACTGACACAGTCTGAAGCTGCACCTGTGGTGGTGTATTTGCTAGGATCTGATACTGAGATCCAGTCTAACATGGAATTTAATGTCTTGCTATAATATGTGGGGCTATTATTTAGTTGTGATTATTTGTGTGACACCATCTATGTTCATGCTAGATTTAAGGAAGTTAGAGTTTATGTCCAACCAACTGACATTCACATCACCTGGTAGTATTTTTTCTTGTTGAATTGTTATGGATATCTAATATAGGATATCTTCCAGTATAGCTGTATTGTCAGCAGGAGGGATGCAAAGGACAGTAATACATATTTGTTTATATTTGTTTATTTTCAGGAAAGTAATAAGAATGAGGGGCGTGGCCAAGGATGAACACAGGATAGCAGCAGATTTCTTCAGCTCTACCAATTTCATTACACTGACAGGAATTAATTACTTAAAAAAATAATTTTTGAAGTAATTTTCTTTCTAAATATGTTTGTTTTATATAGTTCTTGAACTATATCTAAAAAAGAAAGGAAATCTTAACAATATTCCTGTCAGAAATCACTTTGGAAATTTTCCTGTCAGTTTATCAGTCTGAAATGAGTTCCAGTAAGACAAATTCTCAAGACTCCAGCATCAAGAAAGAACTTCAGTCTCTGATAATTATAATCCAGCAACTTACTGCTAAGATGGATAAAATGGATACTAAAATAGACACCTTCATAGAAAAACTACAAAACAAATAGACTTGTTACATATAGACCTGCAACAACAGAAGATCCAGATGACAGGCATAGAAGAAGCTGTGAATGACATGGAAAATAGAATACAAGAAGAGGAAATCAACATTGAGTTTCTCCTGAAACAAAATACACATTTACAAACAAAGCTGGATGACCTGGAAAATAGATCTAGGCGCAATAACATTAGGATTTTTGGACTGCCAGAAAATATTGAAGGTAACAATATTACTGTTTTTTTAACAACACGGCTCCCTAAAACTTTAGACTTACCAGAAGCATTCTCTTTTGGTATCGAAAGAGCACATAGATCTATAGCTAATACTAACTCTAACAAAAACTATCCTAGATCAGTTATAGTTAGATTTCTATCATCTTTTGATAAAGAGATGGTTCTTAAATCTGCTTGGGCTAAAGCTCCTGTTAAGATTAATGAGACAACTGTGCGTTTTGACAATGACTATTCTTCCATGGTAATAGCTAAAAGAAAAGTTTTTCTGCCACTAATAAGGGAGCTTAAAAAAGCACAGTTTAAAATATACCTTCTGTTTCCTGCCAAGCTTAAAATCTTCCTTCCTGATGGTCCTAAAATTTTCGATGACTTAGACTCTGCTTTACTGTTTATCAAAAAAAATAAGATTTTGGATAAAATAGAAGAAATGGAATGGGCTAGTCCTTCATTAAAGAGACTGGCAACTGAAACTTCGTGGAAGACTTCAGAGAAGAAGAAGAGACTAAAAAACAAATGATTTGTTCTATTTTTTTTTCTCTCATCATTTTATTTCATTATTAATCTTTTTAAAGATAGTTCCTGCATTTCCAAGAAGCCACAAATATTTTGAAAAAGATTTAATCAAAGTTATTCTCTGTGTGCAAAGAAATGTTTTGTTTCATAACTAGTCAAAATATCTGGAGATTTAATTGCAAGCTGTGATTCAACTTGTTTCTCTTTCTGAAAAGGAGAAGTAAGGTCAGTAATTTGATACATTTTTTTCTTTATCTTTTTTTTTTCTTCTCCTTTTCTTCTTTTCTTTGTTTAAACAATGACATTCTATTTAGATTATGTAGTGGGTAAAGGGTGGGGTAGGGCAGGAGAGAAGAGTAATGAAAATATGATTAATAGAATAATAACATATTTATTCCCTGTAAAAGTTTATATGTTCTTCAAATGCTATTCCTAATTATACTTTCTTGATTATACTGCTTATGCTTGTTTGCAAATAATCTGTCATGCTTTAACTAATAATAATTAGAACTAAATAATAGTAAATAATATGTTTTATTTTTAACTCTATTAATATAAACAGTAAGTAATATTCCATTGTATATACTTCTTATAGCTTTCTCTTACATTTTTTTATTTCTGCCTTACACCCTTTTACTTTCTACTCTCTTTTTCTTTTCTTTATTAATATATAGAAATGCTTTTGATCATAGAGACACAGTAAATAATAAGATTTGCATAAAAATTGAGTTGGGACAAAAATATTGAGTTTTATTACTTATTAATAATTTTGGGCTTAATTTCACTTACATAGAGGCTGTAATAACCTGTAAAATACATTGTGAAGGTTTTGTCATGTTTAGATGCATTTACACTGCTAAATGAATGTTTGTCACTAGTTTTTAATAAGTTTCCCGCCAAAATGTTAAGAGAGACAATCTGGGATGTGGGCTGTCTCATGCACAGTGTCCATGAGCTACTTCAAAAGCTTCAACTCTCAGAATTCTCACAGAGAAGCTGAAAGCTGCCAGTCTCACCTTTGACCTAGATATCACACTGACACATCACAGATTCAGGAATGTCACTCTACCAGGAAATAGAAATGATACAAATGTGACTATGTGAAGTGAAGGAAAATGAACTCTTTAACATCTAAATGTGAGTTATTTTATATAATTACTTAAATCTCTATGTTATAATTCATAAAATATGTCAGTTATAATGAGTTTAAATGATACAGTTTCTTGTAGTAAGTAAATGTCTTATTTTAGAAGGCATAGAAAATGAAACATTTATTCAAGTGTTTTTGAAAATCTACTTAACAGCAGCTTAATAATCTGTGTTAAAAACTTATGTTCCAAACATATACATTACTATAACTCATTTAATTCATCTGATTGACAAGCATAAATAATTTTATAACTCTATTCTGGAAGAAATTGTCATGTGATATATTTTAAAGCAGTAGTATAGCATGGTTGTAAAATCTGGTTACTAAAATGTGTTTGCTGTGCATTATTTTGTATAAAGCAGACAGATTTATTGTAGGGACAGCAAGTAAGATAGTGCTCGGCAAGGACACAACTCAGTGAGATCAGATATATATATATATATGTGTGTGTGTGTGTGTGTGTGTGTGTGTGTGTGTGTGTGTGTGTGTGTGTGTGTGTGTGTATGTGTGTGTGTATGCATATATATATATATATATATATATATATATATATATATATATATATATATATGTGTATGTGTGTGTGTGTGTGTGTGTATGTATATATTTATATATATATATATATATGTGTGTGTGTGTGTGTGTGTGTGTGTGTGTGTGTGTGTGTGTGTGTGTGTATGTATATATATATATGTATATATGTGTGTATGTGTGTGTGTGTGTGTGTGTGTGTGTGTGTGTGTGTGTGTATATATATATATATATATATGTGTGTGTGTGTGTGTGTGTATGTGTGTGTGTGTGTGTGTGTGTGTGTGTGTATGTATATATGTATATAAGTGTTTCTGAGAATCTGCATAACTATGCAGTATGATTTATAACAATTTCTATGAATACAATATTTTATTCTATTGACAATAATGAGTTTGAGTAAATGCTCATATACAAGCAATGCAAGGTTTTTTGGGAAGCTGTTAATTGCATTTACATGACAGAAAATAGATGCATCTTAATATATGTAATGTCTGAATCATATTAGCCAAAGTTTTTGATTTAAATGAATGTTAGAACTTATTTTTCTCTTCTCTTGATTTCTAACATCAAGATTATTTGAATGCTATTTGAATACAAGTGTTTTATATTACATGGATGTATATAGTAGTATGAACAGTTTTTTTAAAAAAAAATGTTTATTTTAGTTTATATGATGCTGTTTTACCAAATATGTAGTCTTGTCTTGCTAGATAATTGAATTGAAAACTGTTAACCTCAGTTAAATATAACTAGTATTAAATTGATAAGGTGGTAGCTGAGGTACTGCTGCTTAGGGTAGGGGGTTAACTTGAGTGGTAAATACTACTCTAAGTTGGAGTTTATAACTCCAGGCTGGATGCAAGGTTTAATCCTTACGTTATTTTCACTTGTTCATTGTTATTTGTATATAGTTTTGACATCCACAATATATTTTGTACATTCATTGTCACTACAAACAAAATTGAATCCTATACGAAATCCCATAAGAGATTCAATAAATACAGCTATATTTAAAGGTACACCTAAAGGAGGAGATGTAACATTACTTATCTTGTTATTTGTTATTTTGATCATAAGATTCTTAAGTTTTAAAAATGCCAAATGACATCTTTAAAAGGAATTTCTTTAAACATTAATGGATTGAATAATCCATGTAAAAGGGCAAGCCTAATAAGATACATTAATTTACATAAGGCCAACTTAGTCTTCATGCAAGAAACCCATCTCTTGAAAAAAGATATTGATAAACTAGCCACAAACAAATATACAGTATTGGTTAGTTCAGAGCACACTCAGAAAAAAAGAGGGGTGGCTATTTTATGGAATAAAGGTATGCCCATTCCTAAAACCATTAAGTCTTATCAGGATGACAAAGGAATGTTTTGTATGGTTACAATACAAATTAATGGGAAGACTTACACTTTAATTAATGTATATTGGATACCTGGAATTGGTATTAATACAGTGAAACATCATCTTGATAAGATCATATCATTCTCTATAGGAGATATTATTTTAGCTGGTGACTTTAATTGTATACTACATGAAAGTGATACTACCACTATAGGGAAAAGAAGAATTACATCTAATGCAAAACATTTAAATGATTTTGCTAATTCTTATCATTTGAATGATATTAATAATCAGATAGATTCAGATTCATTACCATACACCTTTTTTTCTAACAGATACAAAACTTATTCAAAAATAGATAGGGTCTTTATTTCTAACCAGATGGTAACAGATTTAATTAATTCCAAAATCATTTCATGTCCTATATCTGATCATAATACAATTGTTTTTGAATTCATGATAAAAAATACTCATAATGTTCAGATCAAAAGGATACCAGCATACTTAACTCAACTAAAAGACTATAAAGAATATATACTTTCAGAAGTAAAACATTTTTAGACATAAATAATACTCCTGAAGTCTCCATTGTTTATGTTTGGGATGCCTTAAAATCATATCTATATGGACAAAGTATCAGATGGTATAATAATAAAAGGAAATCTTGGGATAAGGAATTGTTAGATATTCAAAGTAAATTAGACTCTTATAAACATAATAATAAAGAAAATATTATGGACAAGAAAGTTATTGAAGAAATAAACAAACTAAATGAGAAATACAAAGAAATTTTAACTCATAAAGTTAAAATAACTTTAGAGAAATACAAGTTTTGTCTTATTCAATAAGCCCCAAATACTTACATAGACTTAAAATAAAGCAAAAGGTTGAATAAACAAAACCATATCAAAGAAATCTTTTCTCTAAGGAAAAGAAGAATGTTTCTAGTATACCAGAAATACTAGATGAATTTAGAAATCACTTTCACAAAATTAACCATAATAACATTAACATGGAACCTAAAGATAAAATAAAGGAGTTTATAACCACAAACATGAATAAAAAGCTTAATAAACAACAGATTAAACTATTGGACAAGAGTATTTCATATACAGAAGTTATTACACAAATAAATAAGCTTAAATCAAACAAAGCACCGGGTAATGATGGTATTATACCAGAGATATATAAAATCCTTTCTAAAAGTACATATTCATTAATACATAAGGTTTTTATTTTGGCCTAAACTGAGTTAATAACCCCCCCCCATCTTGGCAATATACATTTATTTCGCCAATTTTAAAACCTAATAGAGATCCAACTAGATGTACTTCATATCAGCCCATCTCATTACTTAATGTTGATTATAAAATGTTTATGAGTATTTTTGCTGATAGATTGAAGACAATCATTCCCGGCATTATAGATATAGATCAGACAGGCTTCATTGTAAATAGAAATACTTTTGATAATATAAGAAGAACTTTAACATTAATAGATTTTGCAAATAGGAAAAAGAAAGATTTCACACTTATTAGTCTTGATATAAGTTCAGCATTTGATTCAGTAAGTTGGGACTATCTGTTTACCTTAATGAAATGCACAAACTTCTCAGATGCATTTGTAAATCTAATTGAGCATTTATACAAAGGAATGTTGGCTTATATTAAGGTAGGAACTTATGTTTCACAAAAAATACCCATTCTTAAAGGTACAAAACAAGGATGTCCACTCTCTCCACTATTATTCACTTTAATAATGGAGCCTTGGGCTAATTTGATCAGAAACAGTACTGACATAGAGGGTTTTGAAATAGATGAAAATACAACATCCAAAATTCAACTTTTTGCAGATGATGTTCTAATTACATCAGCAGGATCTAATTCTTCTATGCAGTCTCTATTTGATAACATGATGAATTTTAAAAGTATTTCTGGTTTAATATTCAATGAAGAAAAAACTAAAATACTACCTATATATATATATATATATACACACAAAAATATTCTCATTAGTGATTTTACTAAATATGTACCCAATTCAGGTCAGATAACTTATTTAGGTATAATACTATCTAAAGATATTAAATCTATTATATATAATAATTATAATACCTGTTTTCTTAATATACAAAATCTTTTTAATACCTGGAATAATATGTTTTTTACTATGGAGGAGAGACTTACGATTATTAAAATGATAATATTCCCCAAGATTTTATACTTAATACAATCAATAATACTTCCACCTACAAAAATAATTATCAAGAAACTGAATACACTAATGTTAAATTTCCTATGGGCACCTAATAGACCTAGGATTGCATTAAAGAAACATACTAATAGCTGGTCTCAAGGGGTATTTATTTTCCAGACTTTAATTTATATACTATCTCTTCTATTGTAAAAGTTATTACTTTATTAATAGATCAGTCATATGTCACAAAATGGAAAGATTATTGGGAGCTAATTAGTATGCACTTCATGAAAATCTCCTTAACACATAAAAATATGATTGTAAATAACTCCATGTTATGGTTACTAAAGGAATTTTGTACTTCACCTATTACACCTAAACATATGGTTTGTTACCCATTAAATATTATTATTAGTTATCGTAACTTTATATTCATGCACCCTAAGTATAGGGAATGGAATTTTATTGTATTCCTATAATGTATACTCAGGGTATGCTTTTGTCATCTACTTCTGAAGGAACTCATTTAGCTATAGATAATGATCTAAAGTACTGGTATCAGTTGATATCTGATTATAAAGTTAAAAATCTAGATTTCTTAAAACAAGAATTTGATCTAAGAGAAACTTGCTGGTTAGAGGTTCAGACCTTTAGACAACATCTCATTAATAAAATAGATCTAATGTCTATAACAGTTAAAGAATCTATTCCAACACTGATTGATTACTTGATATTAAATTTACAACATAAAGTTTCTGATAAAGGTAAACTTTCATACATACATAAAATTATCAGACAAGAAACTTTTTACAGTGTAGATTCATACTGGAATTATTTCACTTCTATTAATGGGGACCCACCAAATCAACAAGATAAACAATATATTTTGGAATCTGCTTATAGAACTACGTCTTCCATTGTCTGGAGACTTTATACATGGAAATTTTTACATTGATCTTTTTATACACCTTTGATGATGAATAAAATAAATAATAAAGATAATTTATGAAAGAGATGTAATGTAGAAATTAATGCTGACTGGGCTCATATGTTTTATGACTGTATAAAATTGAAAGAATACTGGAAGTCAATTAATGAATTTTTGCAGGCTCTTTTTACAGACAATTTCATTATTTCTAAATCTCTTATATTATTCAACACACCTGTACCTCAAAGTGTTAAAAAGGTTAAGCTTCCCTTGTTATGGTCTATTCTAGCTGTGGCTAGGAAAATAATAACTAGAAATTGGATTTCAGATACACCTCCTTCGTTCAATGAATTTAAAAATGTTATGAATATAGTGTGCCATATGGAAATAAACACAATTAGGACAAGAACAAATAGAAAAACATCTTATTATATTGTATGGGATAATTTACAAAATTTGTTAAAAAAATTTTAATTTCAATAGCATGGTATTTTAGTTTAATTAATTGATCTGATTGTAGTGGATGTTTTTGAAAATACTTTAGTTGTTTTGTTGAATATTATAATAATACCTATTTTTAATTACTTGTATAAAATTGTTATGATATTTCTCTTATATGTTAAAACAATAAACCTGTTTTGAAAAAAGGAAAGTAATAAGAATCACTGCTAAATTGAGTTGTGTTATTGGTTTGTTGTAAATGGAAATGAAGTAGTTGTTGGGAAATATTAGAGCAATGCCACCACCTTTCCTCTTTATATAGTCATTGTGGATGACAATATAGCTAGGAAGTGTAACTTTGAAGTTGTTTATGCTGGGTTTAAGCCAAATTTCAGTTACAGTGAGAATATCAGGCTTATGTTGGGTAATCCAGGCATGTAGTTCACCAGTTTTATGTTTTATGCTTCTAAAATTTATGGCAGCAAAAGTTAGATTACCAGGGTTGGGGGTTGACCCTTCGGGGATAAGTGTAGTGTGTGGAAGAGTATTGTCTTGATGTTAACTGTGATAAGTCTGGCCAGGATTAGGATGATTGTCTACTCCTAGAAGGATTTTAGTATCATTATCATGATCATCACCCCCTTTTTCTCATTTTCTACATATAGCCAGGGTGTTGTGTCACTTGTTGTCCTCTCTCCCTATTCAGTGCCACTCTCCTACCTTCTTTAACATTCATGCCTGACTGCCGCAGGTCTTCTTTCACATAATCCATCCCCCTTTTTGCTGGATTCACTCATTTCCTCTTGCCTTCTTCTGGTCTGTCCAAAATCATCTTCATCAGTTTGTCCTCTGCTTTCTTGCATATGTGCCCAAACCACCATAATCTGTTCTCTTTGACTTTTCTTCAAGTGGATCTACTTTGGCTTCTGCTCTTACGTCATTTCTTCATCTGTCCCATAGTGTACATCCTACCACCTGTCTTAGGCACTTCATCTCCATCACCTCTAGCTTCCTCAACTGCTTTGCTTTTACTGCCCAGGCTTCTGTACCATACAGTAGTACTGGTCACACCACTGTTTTGTACACCTTACTTTTCAGCTGCTTTAGCATTCTTCTGTCATACACTACCCCTGACACTCTGTGCCAGTTGGCTGCAGACGATCTGATTCTAGCTTTAACCTCCTCATTCAGACTTCCCTTCTCCTCAACCATGCCTCACAGATACTTAAAGCTGTTTACCTGTTCCACTATTTTCCTTCTATCTCAAGTTTCAGCCAGCTTCTTTGATTTTCCCCATTTGCTGCTAATAATGTGTTGGAGAATTACTGATACTCATCTTTTCACTTATTTTTGTTTTGGTTTGAGTTGAAATGGAGTTAATCAGTCTTTATTTGTAGTAAAGATGAGGGGCATCATTAAACAGGTTTGGTGTGATGTGTGGAGAGTGTAGGCAGGAAGTATGAATAGGTGGTTGAGAAAGAGTTGGAAAAATGTTGCGAGCTATTATAGAGCCATGGTTGGATGAGAGATCGCCCAGTAGGAGGAGAAGAATAGAGGATAAGCTGAAGGGTAACGTGATTGATGTTGGCAGGTAGTGGAGAAGTAGGGATTAAAAAGAAAAGTGAAGTTGTAGGGCAGTACGATATTTAGTGGTGGTAGAGTCTAAACCTGATAGATGGTAGGTAAGAAAGAAGTATTTTCTATGAAGGAAGTGAATTAGGTTTGCCTTGTATCTTCTATGTAGTGTAAAGACTAGAAGGGTTTAAAGGGCTAGAGTTGGAGAATGTAGGTAAGATAGGAAGAATTACAGGTTTATTTTGGAAAAGTGAAAGATACAATATAGATCTGTACTGTTAGGGATGGATGTCAGTATGAATGAATATAATGCAAAGCAGTATGGAGGGAGAAAGTTAGTTAGGAATGGTGCTAAAAGATTAAATGGAAGTTGAGAATTAGGTAAAAATAAACAGGAAAGTTTGTATGATAGTGGTAAGGTTGTTTGGGGAGGGTTAGGGAATAAGAGACACAAGTGAAATGTGTATGTGGGAAGTATAATAGTAAAGAACAGGGAGTAGGTGGGCATTCGTGGTAGGGTAAGGGAGTGAAGTGAAACTAAATGTAATGAGGCTGAGCAGAGCAGGATTCTACACTCAAGTCAAATTATAACAAAAAGCAATCAGATTATAGCCTATACAAAGCAATTTACAAATAGGTACAAAGTCGAACACATTTTCTTTCATTTCCTGACCACAGAAACCTGGCAGCCAGGGAGACTAAGTAACTGTCATATACAGTGTAATCTATTGGTCAGGAGAAAGGACAGTGGTCAGCTTAGTAAGTGGTCCTTAGAGTGCAAGGGCTACTGCCTTTGGAGGGGGCAGATTTTACAGCCACTTTTCAGCACAGGACAGGCACATGTGTGACTAGTTGAAGTTAACACATAGCAAAGTTCTTCATGTTAAATTTGCTTACATAAAATTCTCAGTGAAAATGTTTGTAAAATGTTTACATTTTCTAAAAAAAAAGTTACAGTTAAAATGAAAATCGTTGTAATAGGAATACCCAGCCATACATCTACACAGCAGATAGCTGGCTGACAACATTGTTACCTACCTACACATATACAGACATACTGACACAAGTAAGTATAAGGAGTAGTAATTGGATTTGAACAGACTATCAAACATCGCAAAGTACAGAATATTGTCTGAATAGCACATGCAACATGAGATTTGTTTTTACATTTGTGACAGTGCACATTTGAATGGATGACATCACCATTCTTTCATACATTGTTCTTCCAAAAATGTGTGAAGCCTTCTCTACATAGCATGATAAACAGCCACAGACAGTAGGCAATCATTGCTGGATTTAAACCTCCTTCCTCTGTACTTACGTAGTCTAGAGAGCACAGTGTCAACAGCCAGCACCACAGGGTAACTCATCTGACTACTTTGAAGTGGTTCTTATTTGTTAGCATGGTGTAAGCAATGTGTTTCCAAAACTGTTTATTGCCTGGGAGTATTACAAATCTATGGGGTAATCCTCTGCCAGGGAAAATACATCTCATAAGTGGAAGTTTTCATAAGGACTCTTGTCACAGACACAACTGTACATAACAGTACTCACACCGGCATTAGTTACCCATTGTTGTAGTTAAACCCGCTACCTATCTATTTACAGAATCTATTCAACACAGAATTAGCTGCAAGACCCGCAGGACAAGTTTGAGTTGTAAGGGCACAGCATGCAATTATTCTGGCAAGATCTGTCCAAGACAGTATTCACAATAGGGAGCAAACAAAATTAATACAGCAGACAGAAAATGGTGGCTCATAACAATACGTAGGTAATACCTACACATAAAACAGTGTACTAAAAATAGTCATTAGCACTTAGCTTTTGCTTGGATTAGTACCTTTGAAAGTAACAAAAATCTCTCTATAGATCTTTGCATTATCTGATCACAGCACAAAGGTACTCCTACTTCACACATTTTCAGTCACACAATTGAAGGGACAATGTCAACTTACTGAAGCAGAAAGGGTGAACAGAGAGACAGATTATGAGAGAAATTGCAACTGTTTTTCTGGGACATGTGTTGTGTTACACTTGCTTATTTCCACATTATTACTCTGCCATGCTCTGTATAAAAAGTACTTGCTATGGGAAGCAAGAAGAGGTAGGAGAGTACAACTAGCTTTAAGACATAACCAGGATAAGGGTGCCTTGCTAAGCCTCCCTGATGGGGAGGGAATATTTTGCAAAAACTTCTTTGCTGGACTATTTAAATGACATGTTCATAAAATGCTGTTAATGGAGATAAATACTGACATTTGCAGTTAACCATATGATAGGAATATAAAATCTCATGAAATAAAAATTTGACCTACAGCTGTAATTGAACGCTGACACTATGCAAAACATCAGTCTACTGACAGGGGAATATCTCAACATACCACATAGGAACTTCTAGTTCATTACTTCCAGAAGCCTAAGAACAATTACAGTAACTGTTTCTCAGTAGTGCCTTTCTTCTTTATTCCCATATTTCAGCAGATTTAATCGCATTTGTATGAAAGTAACCAGATTACTGTGGCTGAAATTAAAATCTTCAACTTTTGCCATAGGACGTTAAATGACATTCACTGTCACTCAGCATTAGTGCATGATGCCATCCTCTGCTCAATTGCTGAGGACAAAAACTGAAGGATCTTTGAATGGTCATTTCTGGTCATGTGTGTTGCATGTGATTCTATTTTTGACCAGATTAAATATGTGGAAAATGGGTTAATAGGACAATGGTGCAAATGTGAGTGGCAAGCAGAGAGTAGGACACAGAGGAAAGAATAAAGTAATTTGAAGCAGGGCAGTAGGAAAACACCATAGCTATCCACTTTTTCTCAACATAAACGTAGTATTGTACACACAGTTTAATGACTTTGGAGAGTCAACACATCAGGGATGGGTGACAACAAAAGAATAGCAAGCTGGACAAAATCAAATGTTTCATGATGACGCATGAGTAAAGTGGAGAGCTATGTATGCAGGGTAATTTTTTTTGTGAGATGATCACTGTAGTAGAATGCATTGTTAAATATCTCCTCACTATTTTTTCCTTTTTCACCAAGTCACCAACTTCCTCACAGTGCAGTTATGAGTGATATGTTATTCCATTTCTATTTGTTTTAAGACAGTATAGAACACAGAATAGGCCATGGTAGTATGCTGTATTTGCATCAATTTCATTCAAATCATATAAGCTTTATGTATGTTGAGCCTGTGCCCTTTAATAAATATTTAATGTCAGTTTCTGGTATTTTGACATACTCTTTTGATATACTGATAAATCCCATGAATATTCATAAGTTCATAGGTTCATAGGTAGATACTAGGCTATCTGCCCTAGGGCATTTATAAGCCTAGCCAGAGTGTATTTGGCTTCTGCCTCCCTATTAGATTAGCCTACTGTGCTTCTGTAAAGTAGGTCACAGAAAGTACCCTTTTAAGATTAGTTTACTGTGCCTCTGTCTAGCAGGGACACAGAAGAGATCCCAGGGGTGAATTTGCGATTTCCCATCCACACGTCCAAATATCGCTTGAAGAGGGTCAGCGAGGGGTTATGTCTAACATGAATTGGGATTCTATTCCAGAGTGAGGGGAGCCTCTGGGAAATGACTCTGTCCCTCCAGCATGTCCTATTTATTTTTTTGCTGAGGTTTAGGTCCCTGCAGCGTGTAGCTCTAAGGGACTTGGATTTTTTGAGGTGGAGCATGTCCATTAATTCTGGGTTTGACATGGCTTTGTACATCAGGCATAGATCGCCTCTGAGTAGGCGGTAAGCAACTGAGTAGAGCTGGAGTTTCTTTAGTCGAGCTGCATCGGACATCTGTTTGTAGCCCATGATCCTCTTGGTGAGGTACTTTTGGGGTCTCTCCAGTTGCTGCAGGTGTCGGGTAAGGTACATCCCAAAAGGGGCATTGTATTCAATTATGGGCCTGATGAGTGATGAGTAGAGGGGCACAATGACCTCTCTTGATCTAGATGCGAACCCTTTCATGATAAGGTGGGCTATATAGAAGGTCTTTCTAACCACTTTGGCAATGTGATTATCAAAGAAGAGATTACTATCTACGTTGGTTCCTAAATCTTTAATTACTTCTTCCATACTTAATGGATTACCACCTATGTGGTAATTTGTGGGCACCTTGTTTTTCCCAAAAGGGATGACTGTGCACTTTTTAGCATTTAGCTTGAGGCCATGGCTCTGGCACCAAGCATCCGTCTCTGTGAGACCCTTTTGGAGGATGCTTGTGTCAGCTGGGGATTCGATTATGGCCCCCAGTTTGCAGTCATCTGTGAACTTTGTCAGCCATAATCCCCCCGTGTTAGCCTGAACCTCAGAGAAGTATATACCGAACAAGAGAGGTCCCAGAACTGAGCCCTGTGGGACGCCACTTGTAACTGGTTTGGATTCGGACATGGCACCTGTGATTCTGACCATGTGGGTTCTATCTCTGAGCCAGTTTGCAACCCATCTTGTGATATAGGGGTTGATATTTAAGTTGGTAAGCTTATTTATGATGCCCGAGTGGGGTATTGTGTCGAAGGCTTTTGTGAGGTCCAGGTAGGCTGTGTGGACTACCTTGCCCTCATCTATGGCTTTGGTAACTGTTTCAAAGAAATCAACTAGGTTTAAGAGGCAAGATCTGCCCTTAACAAAGCAGAATTGGATAGGGTCCAGTGTCTGGAGGCTCCCAATGTCTTTGTTTATGAGTTCCATGATAATACGCTCCGTAGCTTTACAGACCAGACTAGTCAGGCTTAAGGGGCGATAGTTTCCGGGGTCTGTTGTGGCACCACCTTTGTGGAGTGGGACCACTGTAGCTGTACACCATTCTTTGGGTACATATCCTGTAGTAAGGCTAAGTTTGAACAGTGACTTAATGTGAGGGTTCAGTTCTTCTTGGAGTTCATGTAAGACACAGCCTGGGACACCGTCCAGTCCCATAGATGCTGTGTTTTTTGCTTTGGAGAGGGCAGCTTTCACCTGTGCATCTGTGATGTCAAGGAGGTTATATTCAGTTGAGATAGGCGTTTGCTCCTTTGGGGGGGAAGGGGGGGGGGTTTGCACTGAATCTGTCTGCCAGGATGTTGGCTATGTCTGTAGGTTCGGTATATTTTGTACCATTATGCAACAATTCAGAGCATATCTGGGAGTTTCCACCCATGTTCCTGACATAACTAAAGAAGGCCTTGTGATTGTCTTTAGTGTCTAGGGCCATTTTTCTTTCGAAACTGGCCTTTGATGATTTTATGAGGGATCGAAGTTTCTTGCTAATACTGATCAGAGATGCCTTCCCTTTTTGGGATTTTGCTCTGTCATGTAGTAGCTTCCTCCATCTTTTGTATAGCTTATTTATGGCCAGGGTCCACCAGACAGGTCTCCTGTTTTTGGAGGAGTGAGTCTTGGTTTTATTTGGGATAGCATGATCCATGCATTCCTGCAGGTGCTCATAGAATGCATTTGTAAAGGATTCTGCGGATTGGGCTGTATTATCCTCTGGCCCAGGGACTTTGAAGGATTCCACCTCAGTCTTGAGAAGTGCAAAGTTGGCTTTTGAGAAATTCTTTACAGTGATTTCCTTGGCTGGGGTGGGGACGGGATATGGATGTCCAGGTAAATTTGTTTATGGTCTGATCTTACCAATGAGGGGTTTACCTCTGGTGTGGAACATAGAATCCCCATGTTGGTAATGACCAGGTCCAATATGTTGTTCCCTCTTGTGGGAGTTGTGACCAGTTGTTCCATTGTGTTAGAGTTTACAAATTCAAGGAACCGTTGGGCGAGGGTGTTTGGGCTTGAGTAGTTTTCTCAGTCAATGTTTGGGTAGTTGAAGTCACCCAATAACATAGTGTTTGGAGAGACCTTCATATTCTCCAGTGTTCTCAGGAATGCCAAGTGGGGTTCCTGTAATAGGGAGGGTATTCTGTAGCAGGCTATGAACTGAAAGACAGTTTTGCCCACTGTTAGTTGCACATGGATGGTTTCCAATGCTTCGTGCAGTGCCACTAACCTGGAGGTATAGGTATCTTTGATGAATATAGATACTCCCCCTCCTTTTGTGCTGCAGTCCGAGTTTTGGGGCCGAAACGCATGGTATGAGTTATAACCTGGTAGTGCTGGGGTGCTCTCAGGAGCCTTGAACCAGGTTTCTGTTACTGCACAGATATCGATTTTCTCCATACTGAGGAGAGTCTTGAGTGCGTGCATCTTGAGGTTTAGACTTAGCATTACCTTTAGTTTTTTTATCTTTGGGTTGTCTATGGAGGTGGGTTTGTCCTTTGAGCCTTGCCTAAAAAAGGCACTATGGGGGTGGCAAGAGCCTTGGCCAGTATACGAAAGCCTAAGGGTGACAGGTGCAAGCCGTCCCTAGCGAAGCAACGTGGCTTGTCGAGCATGTCATCCCAGGCTGACAGACACTGGATCCCCTTTGAATGACACCAATACTTTAGCCAATTGTTGAAACTGATCATTTTGTCTTTATACTGTGGCATCATTCTTGGTAAGGGCAAGATGCTACTCAAGGTCAGGGACATACCAACCTGAGCTACATGGTCTGAGAGCTCCTCTATGTCTCTTTTCATGTAGTCCAGGGAGGTACGTCTCAGGTCATTCACACCAGCATGGACAATGACGGAGTCATACTTGTACTTGCATTGGAGTGACCTGAGTGCTTGCATTATGTGGCGGATCCTGGCACCTGACAGGCAGCTTACAGTGACCCTCTCCTTGTTCAGTCTGGTGAGTGGGATGTCAGTGTGCCGGACAATATTGCTAAGTAATGATTTTATATTGTGCTTATCAGTGTAGTGGTATGTTATAATAACTTGTTCTATAAAGCTATAATATATATATATATATATATATATATAGAGAGAGAGAGAGAGAGAGATACACATTGAATTGCTGTAGTTCTCTGCCATTATACACAATGATAAAAGCACAACTGTGATAAAGTGAGGCTTGAAAACAAATAGAAATCAATAGAAAAAAAAAACAGCTTCACAGCACTGAACTAAAAAAATGGAGTTTAGTATAAATACCAAAGCTTTCGGACTAAGTCCTTCATCAGTGTTAAAAGAAATTCAGAAATACATACAATTTATACCATTCAGAAAAACATCACATGACACAACCCATCCTATCAGAGCATTACCAATTAATCATTCACTAATTAAATAAACATTTTTCATTTTTCTTATATACATTTTTTCTAAGAACTATATGAAAACATATATTCAACACATATTATAACACATATATATATATATATATATATATATATATATATATATATATATAGATATATATATATATACACAATATATATTAAGAATGTACATAAAAAAGGTATATACAAAACAATAACCTTAATTAGGGCCTTATGCATTTTTGTTTATGCTTCACAATTGGTTTAAGTGAAACCTGTTTATTTATTCCTAGTGGAGAATCTGCTTGAAGACAGGTAATCCAGTCATATTCCCTGGTTTCAAGCTTATTGTTCACATCACCCTTCCTCAAACTAGGTTCTAAGACCTTTATAACCCTAAAGGGAAACCTATGTGTAGGACCACTATCACTTATATGCTTTGCTAAGGCATTCATCAGTATACCTCTCCAAATAAATGATTTATGTTCTATGATTCTGTTCTTAAGCTTCCTAGTTGATTTTCCCACATAAAATGAGGGACAAGATTTACAAGTAGCTAAATAAACTACCAAAGATATATTGCACGTAGCAACACACTTAAAGTAAAATGTTTTCATAGTTGTAAGATGAACAAAAGTATTAGATGAACAACACAAACAATTAAAACATGAGACTGTACCCTTCCTTCTAGAACCAGATGTCCCTTTCTTATTCAGGGCAAAATCCTTATAGCATAAACGTTACTTGGGATTGCTACAATTTTTGTATGTAAAAAGAGGTTTTTCCAGAACAAAATGGTTTAAACCAGGTAAGGCCCTAAAAATACCCCATTTTTTATTAACAATATCTTCAATTGATCTACTACTTCTACTGTAAGTCATAGTGTACCTTAGATGCTCAACATTATTATTATCCAATCTTCTATTAGGTAGATGTCCATTAGCTGAAAAAAAATGGGTTAATTTCATTCCATCTCTGTGCCATTATTTCATCCCTAAAATTTTCCAACTGGCCTGGGTCATACCCTCTCTCAACAAACTCATGGGTCATATCCATCATTTGTTTAGCACACATGTTGTCATCTGTATTCAATCTATTTACTCTCACGTTTTGGCTTTTTACAACCCCTTTGAAGATATGTCCAGCATGCATGCTTTTCCTATGTAAGTATTTATTGGTATGCACCCTTTTCTTATAAATGGTTGTATTCATACTTTGATCCTCCAATTTAATTTTAACATCCAAATAATTTATATCTAATTTGGAAAAAATTCATTTCAAAACTCAAAAAGCTAGTTGTTTGATTTAGGTAATGTACAAAGTCATCAAGTTCATTTTCAGTACCGCATCATACAATAAACACGTCATCAACAAAACGTTTGTAAAATAGAATATTAAATCTATATTCATTCTCATGTTCATCTAAAACAAATGTGCCTTCCCAATTCCCAAGAGTGAGATTGGCATATGTGTTGGCCACTGGACTACCCATCGCTACACCTAACTGTTGGTGATAAACCTGTTTATTATTTTCTAGGGTAATCTCCAACAGTTCACAGAATGTTTCAATCTGCCTAGCATTATATTTACCATGCCTACACAAAGTCTGTCTTATACTATTTACACCATATTCATTCGGAATAGAAGTGAATAGAGACTTAATGTCTAAGGTTACAAGAAGAAGATCCATTTCAATATTGTTCTCATACCAGTCATATAACAAAGTAAGAAAGAGACTAGTATCCCTTATATAACTTTGTACATAACATAGATATTCCTTGATTGATTGGTAATGCTGATAGGATGGGTTGTGTTATGTGATTTTTTTTGAATGGCATAAATTGTATGTATTTCTGAATTTCTTTTAGCACTGACGAAGGACTTAGTCGAAAGCTTTGGCATTCATATTAAACTCAGTTTTTTTAGTTCAGTGATGTGAAGTTTTTTTTTCTATTGTTCTTTGTCAGTATACCACCTGCTAACCTACTTTCAGCTTGCATTTGTAAACTTTTTTACCATCTCTCTATTCTTGTTTGTTTGTTTCTTTCTTTTGGCTATTCCTGGTTAGAGGTCGCCACAGCGGAACTCCGGTCTGCTAATGATTGGCAGTAGATTTTGACGTGCTGGCTTGCCGGGCCTCACGCACAACCTTCAACGAAGGAATGCCCATTCATGCATGTTGCCACACAGAAGACGCTCTAACTGAGAATTGAACGGGCAACGTCTAACTGTGAGGTGACAACGCTACCGCAGCACCACCACCGCAGTCATCTCTCTATTCTTGTACTTTCCCATATTCTCTTGCTCTGACTCTCTGTGGTCCTTCCTCCATCTCTTTTTATAATAAGTATTAACTTTATTGTCTCAATATCATATGACAGTTTAGTATAGTTTTTCTTTTTTCTTTCCTTTCAAGGCCTGTGGTCACTCCATCTAACCCTAATACTACAGAAGCTTTGCTACAGGGGCCAACTCCAAACACTTTCACTGAGAATTTTGCTTTAGTACAATGTAAGCAAATTTAGCTTGTAGAACCTAGCTGTGTATTAGCTTAATCTAGTCAAATACTTGCCTGACTGTACTGGAGATTAGTTTTTAACATCCCCCTTAACAGAGTTGCCCTTGAACTCTAAGGACCACTTACTAAGCTAGCCACTGTCCTTTCTTTTGACCAATAGATTCCAATGTATATGTCAGTTACTTAGTCTTCCTGGCTGACAGGTTTCTGCATTCAGGGAATGAAAGAAAACCTGTCCTATTTTGTACCTCTCTGTTAATTGCTTTGCATTGACTATACACTGATAAGTCTCTGTTATAGTTTGACCTATCAATAAAGCTAGAGGTAATGGCAAACTAGTCTCCTCCTTATTTCTGGACTTATCTAAAGCCTTTGACACAGCCTTACCTCTCAAGTGTACCTCATTACGAGGAACATACCTCATTTGGGGTCTTAAAAAGTACATGTTCCTCGAAGTTCCTCAAAGTTCCACATTGAAAGATTCTGTCAGACATTCAATGTTAGGAATTTTTTTAAGTAAAATCCATGGTAAATAGAAATTAATCATACTAATTAATTAAAAGATTTTATAAGTAAAATCAGCCTATTTTAACCATCTCATGACCCTCTTAATTGAAGTTGTTGGTAAGCCATTAGTATGTGTTCCACATTTTGTCCATTTGTTCCACATTATGAGGGCTAGTGTTCCTCATTTTGGAGATGGAAGGTTGAGAGCTATGGACACAGCAAACTTCTACTTCAAATGTCCTCATTAGGTCTCTCTTAGCCCAGCCGTCTATGGTTCAAAAGCTACCTATCCAATACGTATCTGTCAGTAAAATGGTACTCTACCCTCTCTCCATACCTCCCACTCACCATCAGTGTACCACAAGCCTATATTCTTCGCCTCCTCCTCTTCCACATTCTCAAAAAAAACCTCCACAAAGCCACACAACAGGCATCCCTAATACAGTACACAGATGACTCCATACTTATTTCCACATCTGACAATGTGGCACACCTCCAACAATAACTCAGGAAGCTTTAATAGCAACTGAAATATGTCATTGTAACTCACAGCTCATGCTTAACCCTAAAAAAATAGCACACTAGTATTTTTCCCTAAATCTCTCTCCCATGAAAAAAACAAACTGTAAAATCCTCTCTTTTGAAAATACAACCATTGAAGTCACTTATAGCAAATTATTAGGGATAATAGTGGATGATAATCTTGAATCCAACCTGTGCATACAAATTTGCATAATAAAAACTCATCTAAAACTAGGGATGCATTATAGAGTAAAAAGCTTTCTCACTGATACAACTAAAGCTACACTTGCCATTATTTATCTCCTTCCCTCACTTCTTTATGGTGCTCCCATCCTTGCTAACCTTCAAGTATCACAAAAGTCAAAACTTGAACAATGCTATAACAAAGTTGTTAAATTTCAACAAATTCCCCTTTCAGAGCTGACCACTGTATAACACTAAAAAGAATAAATTGTTTAGCACTAACCACATCAACTAGCCTACAGTTTCTTACAGCCTATACAATTATCCTGAATCCCTATGCTTGTCCTGCACTAAATAACATTCTACACAACTTTGCTCCCATTCATTTATTACAATGTAATGACCAAAGACTCCTGTATGGCAACAGACCTATCACATATGCTGGGCATTGTCTGTACTCCTATGATGTTGCCTCACAGTGCCTAACTCTTTATTCTTTAGCTAGCATTCCATTGCAAGTAAGCATATATTTCCCTTGATAAAGGAACATTCTGTAGCTTTCCCTGAGAACTGTTATTGTTGCACATCGCATGCTTACCCAACACAATTATTTGCTCCTATCTACTGAACTGTCTTGCCCTATAACTGAATGCATACAGGAAAACACAAGTCTGAATGTATATTTTCAGGCCTATTATTCTACCTTAATGTACTACAGTGAACTCATTAAGAATAAAGTAAAACTGTCAGTCTAACAGCTTCAGTTGAGGTCCCTGATGAAAGTTTACAGGGACCTTCTTTTGTAGTTATGTCATATCTGTATTACTAACTACTGTAATCTCATTTTACTATATAGGCTTTATGCCACTTTATTCATAACATGCAGATGTGTCCTGATAGTGATGCCCTTTATGGTCTCAAAGGTGCTATTAGCTAACACCTCCAGCAACCTGGCTAATTCACTTAATTCCCAAATAGCTTTAACAGCTCCATGTGCAGGAAATATACCTGCTCCAATGATTACCCCATTACCGAGATCCGTAGACTTTATAGAGTCTTTTAATCTAAGTTGCAATGCATGTGTTTTGTTTGTGTCTTTCGGCTTTTCCCGGTTAGGGGTCGCCACAGTGGAACTCCGGTCCGCTAATGATTGGCAGTAGATTTTTACGTGCTGGATTGCCGGGCCTAATGCAAACCTTCAATGAAGGAACGCCCATTCACGCATGTCGCCACACAGAAGATGCTCCAAACTGAGAATCGAACGGGCAATGTCTAACTCTAAGGCGACAATGCTACCACAGCACTACCACCGCATTCCAAGTTGCAGTGCATGTATGATGTATCTAAAACCTGCACATTATTTTAAAAATCAGTGCCTTTAAATTCTGTGGTTTCTAAAACTGATTAGGTCAAGAAATTATTTTAACCCTGCTGTTCCAGAAACAACATGGAGAAAATGCTATACACAGCCAGGAAATTCTTTTAACCCTTCTGTTCCAGAAACAAGATGGAGAAAATACCATACACATCTGTGAGTTTCCAGTCAAGTTAGACAGAGTACAAACTGTTAAACCTGCCTATCTTTTCCCTATTGCTGTATGCTGAAATGATAAAATTACAGTGACTATTGCCTATGTTTTCTACCTTATGAACTGGTGCTTTTTCATTATATAGTCAATCAAGCATGAGGGCTATTTTCTGAAGACTAGAGGAAATCTGCACTAGAAGGATACCTTTATAACTGGTCTTGAAGCATAATTACTATATACTGCATTAACTGGGTCTATGACTACCGATCAAAAAGTAATTTCTGCAAATGGCATATAGATTGAAAATGCCATTATTCGAAAGTGGTGTAAGATCATGGTACAGTGAAGATTGGAAAATTTGCCCTTTCCTCACTGTAGTGCGATCTTGGATTTGGAATATATATTTAGCAGGGGTGTAGGGGGCACAGCCCCCCACAAAACCGATTTTGATTAACAGCATTTTCAATCTATATCCCATTCGCGGAAATTATTTTTCGATTGGTTATCACAGACCTTATTAACTTGTGTCTGCAAATTTTCATCTAGATTTGTTATTAATTCTGTTTACCTTTTTTAATTTCTATCTGCTGTAATAGATGTCTGCCTTTTAAATTTGTGTCTTAAAAATCCTGTAAATATTTATGTGCTGTAATAGTTTACTAAAACCTCTGCTTTCTGTATTTCAGATCTATACCTTTGCATACTCTGTCAATGTTCTTTTAACTTTCTGTCTAATGCACAATAATTATGTAAAGTGCAATTATGTAAAGTGCACTGTAATCTGTAAATTTATGAACAAATTAAGCCTCCCCTGTTATGCCTTGAGTATACTGAATAACTATTACTACTTATCTTTAGATAACATATTTTAATAAGCCTATTACAAATAATAGTGTCACTTTACCCTTAAAACTAATAACTAAATTACATTGCATTTCTAACAGGGGCAATATATAATTATCAGCCACAGGGTGGGTAAGGCCAGTGTATAAGCAAATAGAAATGGTTATTTTGAGGACAAAAAGGAAAATTGTCTAAACTTAAAATGGACCACAAGGCCTGCTAGCCTAGTCTTCACCTATGAAACTATGAATCTATTACAGCAGGCATGAAGGCTTAATATTAAAGTTAAGGTTTGTCTGCTTAAGATGATATACAGTGACAGACTGAAAATACATCTGTGCCTTGCAATCAGAAGAGATGTATACTTACCCCGTGCTTATCAAAGCTGAGTTAGTCTGTCCTGATGCACCTCACAGTTTTCTGCTATCTCTACTGCAACTGTACAGTAGGTAAAGGAAACAAATATATATGAAAGCATAGTGATTAAGCTTGTTGGCTAGCTAATTAATGCCATATCATAGACAGGTTATGTGTCAGTACACTTACACAACTGAGGGGTGTTTGCAGTCCTAAATTCACACTCCCATTGGCTAAGGAGCTCCCTCTTGTGTTTCTTCATGTCAATGTACTGGTGACAACATTGATCCCTAGTAGGTGTGATGTCAGTTGCACTGGAGATAGCCTTGACCAAACTATTCCAAGCCTCAGCCTTATACCTAGTGTATTCCCCATGAAGTAGCCTCCAGCCGTATTGCTTCATGAGGAGTGCCATGAAAATCCTGGAGTCCTCAAGACCCCACCATTGTGCTCTAAATGAGACACCGTTCATACCATCGCCAGCCATGTCTGCTACAGTCAAGCTAGAAATGAGGGTCTGAACTGGCACCAAATTCAGATTTCACATATAGTAGCATGTGCACACAGACACACAGTCTTGCCAAGTGCATTTGCACAAGGCAATGAATACATCAAGTAGTACAGAAGATATTAAACGTCAATGACATTTGGCAATGTGTGATGCTGCAGTTATTGAAACATGTTACAATGCTAAACCTGATATGTTTTATGTTGTTGGCTATCATCACAATTGTTTGGAGGAAAAATGGTATAGCTTGTGATGTATTGGCATGTTGGAAGTTAGACACTGGTATGATTAAGTAGTACCACCTGGAAATCAAACCCAAGAGAAAAAGGGTCTATATTATAACCTTGATTGATTAAAAGAGTGAATGCTCTTTAATCGACCCCTAAAAATCGAAAGCACTAAATCCCGAACCCATGGAACAGTGATTTTTTCCCAGGGAAAAAAACCGCTGCTTTGCAAAAAAAAAATCCAAACACAAAATAAAGTGGGGGGCTTCACACTCCACACACCCCCGATGTGGGGGGCTGTGCCCCCATACACCCCCTACTTAAATATACCAACTCCAAGATCACACCACAGAGGAGGAAATGGCAAAGCCCCAAAAATGGCTCAGTGATTTTTTTCCCCTGGGAAAAATATCTCTGTTCCGTGTATTCAGGATTTACTGCTTTTATTTTAAGGGGTCAGTTAAAGAGGGTTTGCTCTTTTAATCATTTGAGGTTATAATACAGACCCAAGAAAAATGGGATAGAATGTTAAACTTTGCTGATTAACTGTCACTGCCACAGGAGAACTTACTTGTCAACATAGTAATTAGGGGAATAGTAATTTAAGACATAATGTAGCAATAATGAAGAGATGCATGCATGCCTTTGACTTTATTTAATCATCGGACTGCATTTATATATAAAAGGCAGTGTTTGTGTTTTTAAAAACATCTCAGATGCACGCAGTTGTATGACTTGAGTAAGACACGATGACTTACTAAATTAACATTTTAATTTTTCACTTTTTTCCTGAGGAAGTCAACCATGTTTGTGTGCTGTCAAGCAGACAGCAAATGCAACATGTATTAAAAAAAATCACAGAGACAAAAAAAATGAAAGGGAAACTTAATTCAAGCATATGATATACCTAGCAATGAGCAGAACAAGAAGTGCATTAAAGTGGCACATTTATCATTCTCATATCTCCTTGACACATCAGAACTTTAATTTCTGACACATTATCAGGACTGTAGGTACTGACAAATAATGGTAAAGGGGACAGACAACAGCTCACATGCTGTTAGCATTACTGGGAATAGTTGATGTTCAAACAGCAAAACAATGATATCACAAAATATGTGTAAATATATATTCAGATCCCTTCTTTAAAATTATCACTTCAGTGGATTTGAACCCTGCATCAGCTGTTTTCTTTCTCTAAGATCAATGCATTTTCACCTTGTGCCACAGAGAAAGTTACCTGGCAGGTACATTTTCTTTACTGAGTACTGTTCAGAATGTTGAGGGCCATGCACCACCACCAAGCATGTTTGCACTACAGAAGGCAGAATAAATTGTTTCACTTTTTTGCTTAGGCAGTGGACTGCTTCCAGTCCAGAGTGCACAATGGCAAATGGTGCAAAAGTGATGCAGAGAAAAGAAAAGAAAAGAAAAAAATGAGGCTACTGAAATATAAGAAACATTATGAAACAAGTAGTTAAAATGTATAGTTCTGATCTTTTCTCAACTTTCTTGTGTTTTTAACATGAGCACATGCTTATTAAACATTATTATAAAAACACCACCATCTCTGGATCAGGACCTCAGGACACCAAGGTATTCACAAGATGCAGTTCAGATTCTTACCACTATGTGCCACATAAAATATGCTTTGAATGTGAAAAAGAGGTTACCTTTGCTCAGTATGTGACCTGGTATCAATTGACTTTACAGGTGCAACAATAAATCTAGACCTTTCTACTGTGTAATTTGCAGTTAGATGTAAAGGTGACTGTGATACTGGCAACACCACAAAGGTGGATCATCACTAGAACTCTTTAATTTTAGTCTGATTTCCATCCTATCACCACTCTCAAAAAATCTTTGGAAAATGTTTCCACTCTCAACTACTTGACCACCTATTAGCAGATAATCAGCTATTCAGTTCTCAACATGGATTGTTCCCCAAACACAACACTACAACACTATTAAGCTTCACCAATACCATAAACCAGCTTAGAATGAAGGGAAACTTGTTCCACCATCTTTTTGATATATCTAAAGCATTTGATACAGTTCCCCCACAAAGCCCTTTTTTTGAGCTTGCCTCCCTCAACTTTCCCAGTTCCACAGCTATCTTTCCAACCACCAATAGGTGATGTGGCAAAAAGAGCTCTCTAGTTTGCTACCAGTCACTGTTGGTGTCCCACAAGGTTCAATATTAGAACCACTTCTTTTCTCCATCTTTATAAGCAAGCTTCACACTGCCTGCAACCTTGCCACCCTCAACCAATATGCAAAAGACTCCACTATTATCTGTTCTGCACCCTCACTGCCACATCCCCTAGAAATTACCCTAAAATTCTTCTCCATTATCGAATCCTTCCTACATAACCTCCAATGCATCCTAAAACCCAATAAAACCAAATTAATTCTTTCCTGAACACTGACAATAAAGCCAGTAACCACAGTCAGCACATCAGAATCATCACTTCAATCAACACAGTAATTGAACCAACCACAGAAACAAAGGTATTAGGTGTCACCATTGATAGCAGTCTGAAATTCAACAAATATTTGGCACGTCATTAAAAAACACATAACAAACTGGGTTCACTCTATAGGATCAAGCTTTACCTTACCAACTCCTCTAGAATAGCAATCGCCATGACACATCTACTATCCACCCTACTATACATCAACCCAATATTCACAAACCTTAGAAAAGCAGATCTAAATAAACTAGAGGCTTGTTACCATAAAAATCATCAAATTCACCACAAATCTTCCTAACAGAGCCCAACACTATCTTGCTCTCCAGCAACTACAATGGCTCGAGCTAACCAACCTTTTATCATTCAAACAACTTACAGTAACCCATTCTGTCATGTACCAACCTGATAAGTGTCCTGCCCTCCAAAACGTAGTACAAACCTGTACTAATAATAGTCCTCTAAGATCTTCTAATAAACTCCTGCTAAAAGTCACCAAACCAAACAACAATTTTTGGGACTCCCTTTATGCAAATCAAATCTCCAAAAAAATGGAATTCTATTCCCTCAGAATATTCTCACTACAGAAAACCCCACATAATTCAAAAAGCAATTTATTACATACCTAAAGGAAATTGGACATGCTCCTGCACATCCCCAGGCTAATAAACTGTGTCAACTCACCATCCTACAAATCTTTCCATCCCTACTCTTCCTTTTCTTCTCTTCTGCAGCCACAGTCTCTCTTAATACTATTAATTCAATATTGCAATCTGTTTCAATTCTTCTGTTGCATTTCCATGGCTGTTATAAACTATTAGTTGGTGTACTGACCAATACATTTTTATTTCTGGGCTACAGTGAGTAATTTGTGACTAATGTAAATAATTGTATAGTAGCTGTTGTACTAGAAATCATTTGCTCCTGTAAACTTGTAGCAATTATAACTATTACTGAATGTATCCATTCACTGTTGGTTGATATGCTGACTAGTTTAGTCCAACACATTTTTTTATTTTTTTCCTGTTAGTCTACAGTGAATAATCTGTGACTAATGCAAATATTTTATATTAAATATTGTAACACAAGTCTCCTGTTTTTGTAAACTTGCAATATTTATAACTATGACTGAATGTATCCAATCAATATTGTATTGCATATATAATATTTTATTGTATCATATTGTATTACATTCCTTTTTATGATGAGCTTTTCTCCCCAGGCCTTCACTGAAAAGGGTCTGCTAAGCCTAGTCAGACCACACTGGTAAAGAAATGTCAAATACAATAAAATAAATAAACAATCTTTCCTCAAACAATATAAAATAAGAAATTTAAACACTACGCATCTTTGCTTCTCTTTATTTTGTGAACATCATTCCCAGGTATATACTACTGTAATAAGACTGCTACATGCTTTTCCTTTCAGTTGATATATGTTTCAATGAGTAATTTACTTCCTTAGAACTGCAGACACAATTGTATTCAGAGGCAGAAACTGTTGCCATAAACAATTCATATCAGTGTTAGAAATGTCACTGTCCTAAGTCAATCAATGGTAGTTGCAATGTTTCTTGTAAGCTCCTTCTCCCTGACACACCATGATTGATAGTGCAGTCAGACTAATCATTCACACTTGCAAGCAGTTAGCAGGTAACACTTCTTAGTGCACATCCTTGCCAAGCTATGGTGTGTGCATGCAATCTTGTAGGTCCTTACACCATGTTTATATTCCCTGCACTTTGTGCAGATTTTGGAATTCATGAATGCTAATGCATTCACACCTCACTTGCATATTCACAATGCTCTCAGGACTGAATCTGCACTATATAAACATAATTGTTTGACAAGGAAATTGTATTGTTACAGGGAGACTGTTTATCCAGAGAGGCAGATGCTTCTAATTGCTTGCAAAACATGTTTGCAGTGTCACAATTACCTTGATGCAAAGATAAGTTGCTGTTTTCCACAAAATGTTGTGTTTCAACCATACTGACAGATTACTTTTCACAATATACTCATAGATTACTGTATGCATTGTTTGCTCCTTGCTGGTGGCACAGGCATCTATATCAGTTATTTGGTACATTACTGATGTTTGTGAAGAATGTAATATGACATTATGGAACATTTTCTATGACCATCTGGCAAATCTTTGCTGAAAAGTGTTGTATCTCTTACTAACAAGTCAGGGGGTTGACATTTGTTGTCCAAAAATGTGTTATGCCTTTGATATATAACTGACCACCCTCCACACAAGTGGACATCCAAGAACACTTCTAGCCATTGTACTGGAAATGTGTAGATTGCCTTAGTTAATGTTGTGATGTACTACTCGTTTACACAGTTTTTGTTCTCCTTACATAACCTGTACACTTGCTTTTAATTTCCTTTACATTTGGGGTGGAGGCTGTATTTAATATTGTGCACTAATACAGAGCTTTAATTTGTAAATTATATTGTATGTGATGGATGCATACATACATACATACATACATACATACATACATAATTGTTTTGTTAACAATTACTTCTGACTTCATGGTGTATAATATATTTCTTTTATTTTTTAACTTGTACAGGGCTGTGGTGTCCAACACGTCTGCACACTGGAAAATGCCATACAGTGTGGCAGATGACGAAGTTATCATCCAGACACTAATCCACATGGTCTCTCCTGTTAGAAGTGCTCCTATGACCATATCTGGGGACAGATGTTCAACTATGTAAATGGTGTTGGAGCTCTTGTCCATACATATCAGTAAACCCACAGGGCCAGGATCATAATTATGTATGTAATATGTAGGGCATGTAAAACTGACTAGGAACATTTGGATACATGGGAGAGGAACCTACTAACAAGACACAGCTGACTGAATCTGAAGTTCTTGTCCACTGTCAGAGATCACCAATACATCAGCAGAAGTTTCACACAGAATTATTGATTTTGATTCGGACACAGAGGACAACACCTGTGTGTATATGGCAGAACTTTCAAGTAGGCAATACAATTCAGTAAACTGCTCTCACTTCTTTGGTATTAGGCTTGCCCTCGTATTCTCCCCCAACCACCAGTCTGTACCAGTGAAGATGACTATACTCTGCCCTTTACACATTTTCATGTAGTTACAGTTGCATATGTATGTTGGAAAGTTAAATACATGATGCTTATTATTGTACAAAGTCCATAGGTGGGTATTGCAAACATCACAGTCATACAATATTACTGACATTACTGTACAGAGGACAGATGTCTCATCTTAAGGCCATATAACTACTTGCATATGGGACTAAGCATTTAGCTACATTTTTTAAACAGGTTCCACACTTACCTTGGGCCTTAGATGAGGGTGGAAGAGCTTGCATATTTACTATACTGTTATCCTGTCTATCCTGTTTTGCTGTGCAGTTTTCTGGGTCATGCAGTCCGTACTAAGTCAAACAGGGAATAAAAACCCTTCTGCTTCTTCTACTTCTTCTTCTTCTTGGCAGAGGTCTGGCAGCAGCATCAGCAACTTTAATTAAAGCTAGTTGCACATGCAGCTTTCTAATGCTAGCTAACATGTTTTTTTTACACTGAGTGTACACAATTGTTTTAGAACTTCTTGAATAGCTCCACTATGTTGGATTGGTTAAGTAGTATGTAGTTCAGCTATTTATGCTTTCACTAGCATATTAGGCCATTTAAGTTTTTGGAGACTGTATATTAAGTGTAAATCCATTTAATGAATAAGAAATAGTGTGCTATCATGTGCATGGCATGCTGCATAGAGTACATAATAGCTGCACTTAGTGTATCTGTTAAGGAATCTGGCCCCTTCTGCTATCAGTAAAAATATTTTTCTTGTTATTACAAAACTTGTTACAAAACTATTAAGAAGGCATGGTTGTAATAGTAAACCATGTGATGCATTAGAGCCACAGCTGGCTTATCTAGTGCCTTATGCTGCTCTGCCAAGCCGTGGATCAAAAAAAAAAGTCCATTCTATCATTCTGTGCCCCTTAGATGTAAGTGAGGAGAAAAATAAAAAAAAGTTCTGTTCTCTATTACCACTCCCCTTACTTGTACATGAGGAGCAAAACAAAGGGTCTTCTTTAAAAAACTGTTGAAAACTGTTTATTAAATTTGTAGCATGCAGGTTGCTACAACATAGACCTGACACAAAATACAAAGTGCTTAAGTAATATTGGAATTTATTTCTGTACTAGCATTCAGAAATGTTGGTATGGAAAAAAAGGGACAGTAATGGACTACCAGCTAATTGGCACCTGCATATCATGCCCCCTAGTACTTTGCTCACAGGATGGTCACCCTCTTCTCCCCTCCCTAGCTATACTTCTGTAATGCAACATTTGTTACCAGGATTTCATTAAACATTTCCCCCTTAACTGCTACCTACTGCATTTTTCATCTTAGTTGCCATACTCTTTCATTTCTCAACTAATCTGTTGTACGGGCCTTGTTGAAGTCTACATAAACAATAGATTCTAATGATCACCTCATTTATGAGTGAATCTTTGAAACATATTATAATGGACTAGTAAGCAATCAGCTCTGTGAAGCTACACTCTTGAGTATATGCGAGAACAGTACTATGCGTTAATTACACCACACTATCCCCTGAATTTTTTTCAAATTCTTTCCAAGATAGAGTGTATTGAGTCTGTATTTGCATCATTTGGTGTCCTACATGACAGAATAAGAATGTATGCACAACACTGAGATTTCGTAACTATGATCATGACATGTCACCCTGCCATTTTCTGTAGATACGTTAGCTAGATTAAAAGAGTATTTGCATAATGTGTCACCCTGCCTCTTTCTGTAAATATGTTAGCTAGATTAAAAGGGTTGTCTGTCATCAATGTATTATATAACCTGGTAAAAATCAATTTAAGTTTAGTGACATGAGTCAGAGCTACATTTTGAATGCTATCCCTAGGTCTCAAAGATGCACATCCATTTTGCCATTAATATAATAGCTCTGAGCCAGTCTTGTGGCATACAGGGATAAAGCTCTAACTACAGTCCATCTGATCTGGGTTCAATTGGCTGCTTGGGAAATATACAGACTAGTAGGGAGGGATGAGCATGCCTCTCCAGGAAGGAGGGCACTTGCTGTTGTCACTCCCTAAGGGAAAATGTGGTCCAAAGTGGGCAGTTACCCATGGATGCAACCAGTGAGCATGGGGGGGGGGGCAAGGAAAGGGAAAAGTGGTAGGGCATATAAAATAATAATCTTCAACCAGATGGAAGCACAGAATGGCCAAGCCACCAAGATACCCTTAAGATCCACAACTAGCCCCAGCAATACCAGTGTGAGTCCAGGGGTAGAAGGACACTGGGAGTCCCTGCATGGATGTGAAATACTGAGGACCAGACCAGTATAAATGAGGCTTGGGGGATTAAAAAAAAAACACAGAATAGCTTTCTATAGCCCTCCAAATAATGCTTCCAATGCTACAATACTAGAGAACATACTCTCTCAGACATCCAGTTACATACCTCTTGAAATATACATCCTAAGAAATATAAATATACTTTGGCCAAGTGACTCCCACTCTTCTCACCATTCATCTATCAGGTTATTCAGTTTTACACAACTAACTGACACCCCTATCCAGAATTAAAAAATGTACGTCTTCACCCTGGACTGAAGCCTTACTACACATCCAGAGAATGAAATTCAAATAGTAATGCAACCTGACTCCCTAAGTGATGATCTACCAACCTGTGTCATCCACACTCTCCCTGAATGCTTTAAACCTGCCATTTGTGACTCAGTTATAAAACCTTCCAAATTTAACAAGGTCACCTTTATCCAGTCCCTTAGCTCCCATAGCTGGATGTTATTTAAAACTTCTTCCCTTACATGAAGCTGTGCAATACTTGAGCAACACCTTCCTGAGTATACTCAATCATCATGCCCCAAACAGAAGGAAAAGAGTTAAATTATCTTCTGCCTGTGGCTCAACTGAGCTACAAAATTAATTATGAGTCAAAGACACAAAGCTTAACTCAACTGGTCATCTATTAGGACCTCGTCCACCTATCAACAATATTGCTAACTCCATAATATCACAAAAAACAAGCTTAATCTGACAAGAAAAATCACTTTATCTCACAACAAGGATCCCATTCTAAATTTTCTAAACTTTTCTGTGCTGCTATATCCCAATTTCTCAAACCTGGAAAACCTATGCAACCAAACGCTTTACCCTCTGAACTATACCAAAATGTTGCTTGTGCTTTCAATCCTCACGTTATCAACGCAGACATTTATTTTTCAAAACCTGATT
The DNA here is from genome assembly GCF_019279795.1 of Protopterus annectens. Taxonomy (NCBI): domain Eukaryota; kingdom Metazoa; phylum Chordata; order Ceratodontiformes; family Protopteridae; genus Protopterus; species Protopterus annectens. Next base: position 570,036,976 of record NC_056726.1, read on the forward strand.
CCAACCTTAAGACATATTCAGCCTTCCCTATCTGTGACAACACGTTCACCTTCAAGTTTGAATCAGTCCCCATCTCCACTATTAGACGGAACCTGAGAAACCTGAAATCTACCACTCTTGCTCCAAATAACATCCCACATGAATGTCTGAAGCCAGCAGAAGAGGCAGTAGCCTACCCTGTCTCACTACTAATCAAAGATCTAGCCAAGCAACCCTCTTACCTGATACCAGAAAAAGCTCCTTCAAACGGCCTTTCATTAAAGGTATCTCCTCTGATGAAATCACTGATTTCAGAACAATTGTCATATTATCCATCCTTTCAAAAATCCTAGGCAATTCATTCACAGCCAGGCCGGCTTTTATCAGACCTTATAAACATTACATCATCTCACCTTTTCAACATAGATTTCATCCATCCCTTAGTACTGATAACCACCTACCTATCATTACTTAAGACCATACATCAACATACAAATAATAATCTCATGGTATCCACTGTCTTCTTAGATGTATCCAAAACTTTTAATATTGTTTCATTCCAGAAATTACTGCAGACAGTATCTTTCATAGATATTTCTACTACAGCAACTTAATGGTTTCAATCATATCTCAAAAAGAGAACCAATATGTAAAATAGCAACTCTCAATATCCACATTTCTTCTCATCTGTGTAGGAGTCCCACAAGGATCAGTCCTTAGCCACAAAGATCAGTCCTTAGACTCCTACTCTTTAACATATGTATTAATGTACCTACAACTGCTCCCCAGTCTTCACTCATTTGCTGTGTAGATGGTTTCACAATAATCTGTACTACTTCCACCTTCCCTGAACTCCACAAACTCCCCCAGCAAGCATTCTCCACAGTCAAAACATAGCTGAACAACTCTAATCTTGTCCTCAACCCATACAAGACTAAGGTCATACTATCTCCTCCAAATGTCAGGGTTTAACAGTATGAATAGCTTTGATATTCAATCCATAAATGGCACCACCTTTGAATTAGACCCCATACTAAATGAATTAGAGTCACTATCAATGATCAGTTAAAATTTGATTTACACGTCTATCGAGCAGACAAAAAAAAACCATCAAAAATTAGGACTAATATATAGAGTGAAATATTTCTTATCTGATCATGGACACAAACACACAGCTACTACATACTTGCTACCCAGACTCACTTATACCTCTGCAATCATTATTAATCTGCAATCTGTCCTCTCAAAATTAGAGTATTACAACAAATAACTAAATTTGCTGCCAACCCTATCTAAAAAAAAACACAACTGCACTGCCTTCATAAACACAGGTATAAACATCAAATAAACCCTCCATCACACCAACAAATGCCCCTCAATTTCCCTCTACACCAATAATATTCTCCTACCTGCACTTTAAGATCTAGTGATAAACTCCTAGCATATATCAAGCCCTCTCACACCTCTCACTTTACACTAGCTTTGATCTTAAAATGTGGAACTATCTCCCAATGACTCTTTGCCAACTCAACAATTTAAAAAGTCTGATAGCATACCTGCTTCTTGGTCACCAATGCCACTGCACCAACCCTCAAGGCTAAATTCACCTAATAACCCATATCTCTAACACCCCTAAATACTACTCGCTCAACATTCTCTATTAGAACTGACTGCTGTATATCTCCCTTCTAGCATTTAACCAATAATTGCTACTTGCCCTTAGTCATACCCTTTTTCTACCTCAACACCGTTTTCCAGTCACTTCTACCCTTTTCTCTATTATTATAAATACAGCGTAGAAGTATTACACAGAAAATAATTCACTATATGTATGATTTATTTAATCTAATGAATTAGTAGACTATCCTTTTTACCTCTGCAATACCCAGAGCCAATCTCTGTGTAAAAAATAACTCTGTGCATAATGCATTGCAATTTCTAATCAGTGATAAAAGTTAGCATGTTGTGATTTTGTACAGCTCATTTTCACTTCTTGTACATTTTATATGCAGATTTTCTCTATGTGCTTCCAATTATTATTTTTTTTCTTTTACCCAATCAGACTTTCTTGGTAAACAATACAGCAAACCAATGAAATACATAAAATACATTTCTGCACCAAAGTGGATACAGTGACTTTTGTGTGCAATTATATTGGGAAAGCACTGGCTTTGATGGAGTGAAACAGTATTGTTCACTTTTGGGGGAACAGCATATGTAGGCCAAAGATATGTTTAAGCAAATTCAGTTTTTGAATATTTTAGTGGAGTTAGTCATAGTAGGGAGTGAGTTATTTATTCAGAAGAGTAGAACATTGAATCACATGGACCCTTTGGACCAGCAGCACTGTCAGGTTAAGAGTTTCACAGAAGGCAAGTGAAGACTGGAGAACCAAACTGTAAACCACAGGAACCAACTTGCTAATATTTCATTGCCTTAATCCTGTGCTTTGACTGCCCTGGAGTCAAAATGTGACCTTCAAAAGAGACAAGGCACATAGATGAGATGGTTTCCTGTTTAAAATTATAAAAACTTAACTGGAGTTTTGATGGGTCCTTTACTGATCTTTTTCAGCAAATTACTTCATGGGAGAAAGCTGTTCTAGTATATAGTGGGATAAGGCCAGACTATAGCCCAGTTAACATAGGTTCATTTAGTTGCTTGGGTGACTGATGGATAGGCAGAAAGGATGGGAGGAATCACATAGGTTACTATATATTTAAAACAATCAGGAAACTGAATTCTGAGACACATGTTTATTTATATGAGGCCCTAAATAAAAATGTAGAAAAGCACATGGACTGAAAACAGCCCATGACCCAAAGTACACTTAATCAACCACTGTCAAGTTAAGTGACTTGTTTAGAAATCCACATTAAGCAAATTGAAGCTGAGATCAACACACATTGCACTGTAAGGTGAATCTTGTAGGTTAATCCAAGACACTACTTGCTGGGTTTTCCTTGCAGAATGTGGGGTACATGTGATTCAAGCTCAATAAATTTGTTTGCAGTATTAAGAGATGCACTTTCAGACTCTTTGAAAAAGGTCTAAATTGGAAGGCTTAGTCTGGCTGAATATTATCCTAAGTATAATGAAGACAAATATGAATACTAATCCTGATGAGGAGTACACTTTGTGACATCAAAACCCACTGCTAAGGGGCATACTTTCATCAAATATTTGCACTGACTGTATACATATTTATTAAGATGTGCACACATGCATGAATGGATGCTTGCAGTTAAGTAAATTCTGTTCTGTGAAGAAACTAATCTTTTCGTATACAGGACAGAGTTCTGCAATTTAAGTGTGTGTGTGTGTGTGTGTGTGTGTGTGTGTGTGTGTGTGTGTGTGTGTGTGTGTGTGTGTGTGTGTGTTTTGCAGGGTTTGAAAGGTGAGGTCCATGTAGGTGAAGGTGTGCTGTGTTGTCAAAAGTGTCTGAAGTGCTAAGCTGTAAATCATACCTCTCAGCTGTCCAGATTTTCCCACAATGTCTAGATTTTTGTCATATATTTTTGATCTGTTCCTCATAAAATTTGTGGTTTTCTGGCAGATCACTAGGATGATCTGAGGATAGAAGTCACTAAATAATGACATACATTTGAGTTTCAGATTTCACATCCTTCAGAAAATTCTTGCTATCACAAATCCTGTTATTCTAACTACTTTCTAAGTTAAGAAAAGCAATATTAAAATATGTCCCTATTTTTGGACCATTGTCCCCACATTATGTCAGGCTTTGTCCACATTTTCTGTGGTAATAGGTTGAGAGGTATGGCTGTGATAAAATGTAATTTTATTTATGCAGTGTTTTTTTTTCCATTTTTTTCATTATTCTATACATTTCTGTATTAAGTACAGGACATAAAGAGGTGTTTGATATCTGCATAGGTAGGAACAAATGCTATAGCCAAAATTACATGATAGGTAGCACAGGTGATATATAATATGTACTTGTCCAGTGTCTGCAAGCCTAATGTGTAATTTGCTACTAATGTTTAATACAGGCAAAGTGTCCAAAGAGTGTAAGTGTGTGTGTGAAGATGTCAATGAGTCTAAAAGTGTGTGATGCAGGGCTTGAGAGTTCTGAGCATGTCTGATATGATCAAATGGGAGCTGCACCTTTGCTTATGCATGTCTGAGTGTGTGTGCATGCAGGTGTGTGTGTGTGTGTGTGTGTGTGTGTGTGTGTGTCTGCTTGTATGTGGGTGCACACGTGTCTGAGTGGTGTGTGTGTGTGTGTGTGTGTGTGTGTGTGTGTGTGTGTGTGTGTGTGTGTGTGTGTGTGTGGTTTGTTTTGTGTTTGGGATCAAGACGTCAATGTACATCTGGGTTTTCTGTGTCTGCGTCTATGCATGCATCTAAGTGAGTGATTCACTCTGAGTTTCTACGATTTGGTGAGCATGTATATTTGAATATAGACTGCTTTCAGGATGTGTGTGATACAGTGAGTTTATGAGTAACTGGATATGTGTGTATGTGTGTATGTGTGTGTGTGTGTGTGTGTGTGTGTGTGTGTGTGTGTGTGTGTGTGTGTGTGTGTGTGTGTGTGCGCGTGTGTGTGTGTATGCATCTGTGACATTTGGCTGTGGTGTGTGTGAACAGGACATCAGAGCATGTGAATGATAATTAGTGTCATGAGTGATGTTATGTGGTGTGTGATTAGTGTTTGTGCAGTTCAGTACCCTGAACAGCACTTACTATAAGGTAAGTGTTATGTCTGAGCTAATTGCATAAATATGGAGAGAGAAGCTTGCCCACCATGCAGAAATCTTGTTTGTGTTTGCTATGTCTGGGAGTGCAGCTTTTTAAGTAGTGTTTGCTTTGATTGCATCTGTCTGTGTGCATGCTTCTGTACTCATAAATACATACATACACATACATACATATAAATAATTCAGCCATGGGCAATAATGCCCTTCTAGCTTGCCAATATACCATAATAGTCATTCACATAGTAAGTGTCTACGTTCCTCTTAAAAATATCTAGTGCTTTCTTTAATATAATATAATGCTTTAATATAATTTAGTAGCTTATTCCAAACCTCACTACTCTCTCAAATAATTAATTATTACATGTATCATTCTTATATAATCTTCTGCATAGAATGTCTGATGATGCAATGAGTAGCCTAATGAATGTGTGTGCTTTGCCAGTATGTTTTCTTTGATGAAGCTGCCATTGATAAGTCTCCTTTCTCAATTAAAGACTGCATCTTAAATGAGAAAGACGGGATAAACTTATGAGTGACTGTGAGCAGTTATACCTTTGGTTGAAGTTGAGGAAAAGCATGCATTGTGCTTGACCACTAAGTGTCATTGGTGACGTGATAGAGATGACTATTGGAAAATGTTAAAGGAAAAAGTTGTGGGAGTTTGGTAATAAAGTGCATCATCTGGTTGGGATAAATTATAAAAGCTACAACTGCAATATTTTCCATAAAGAAAACAAACTGGTGCAGTAGTTTTCTTGGTTTTCTGATTCACTTGCTAGCTGGGATATCTTTTGAGTATAGTCTGTCTATATATATAATATATATATATATATATATATATATATATATATATATATATATACACATATATATATATATATATATATATATAACTGTTTTACTGTTCTTAGTGACATTAAACATCACTAAGTACTGTCACTCTTAAAAGCGTTATGCTTGTTAAGTATTGTTTTAAACAACATTTAGATAGAATTTATCATTGTACATAGAATATACTCTCTAGTAAATATTTATCTTACAAATGTGTTATTGTTATTACATTTGTTGCATCAGGTATATACTGATGATTGTGATTTTATGTTACAAGTTTCATTAATTAAATATGCTAATCGTGTAATTTTGCTTTTTGTTTCCATCATTGCTGTTCATTGAGTTACGGATAACCTAATGCCTTTGCTATCCAAGTAATCCTTCTAAAACTTGACATATTTTTTGTGGTTAGAAACAGAGAAGGAGAAAGAATAATTTAGTCTACATATAGGTCTATGCAAGATCATTGTTTATACACTGGAATTATTTGTAAGAAGTGTAAGACATGTAAAGACCACATTTTAATGAAAAGTATACAATATTGAAATAATCAGGTATTTTAGTTATGGTGGCATCATGTTATTCTAAGTAAATTATTTCTAGATGCTTGGCTCTATATACTTTTATGTGCATTGTTTTTGTGTGCCTCTGGCCAGTGCCATGGCTGGAAAGGGAATGCTGATTAACCCATCCATATAGTTAAAAAGCAAGTATTCAAACAAGCAATAAATCAATAAGGTAGATTTGAACCACTAGTAAGATAAAGATATGCATTTTCTGTTTAAATTAGACTTGTTCTTGAAGATGGGGGCAGTTTTGCCTGTGTTTAAAGCATGGGCTAATAACTTAACAAATTAATGAGCATGGAGAGATCACTCTCAGGATTTGGCACAGATAAGTAAGAATCCATCTACAAAAAAAGAGCCAGAATATTCAGCTGCAGTGCTCAGCTAAGCTTTGGCCACTACTTCTAAATGTAAAGTAAAAAGGACAAGAGACAGCAGACAGATTTGTGTTAAAGCTCTGGAAAGTAGGCTGTAAGTGGATGATTATCACTAATCTTGACCTGACAGCAGAATAAATGTCCAAGAGAACTTCTTTGTGATTAATTATCTGGAAAAAAGGACTGACTTATTCTGCTGATGGCTTTCTCTGTATAGTCCTAAAGGTAAATTACATGATAATAACAAATTTAACTTACGTTTCAGTGCATTTCTTCCTTAAGAAAGATATCTGCATTACTATATATGTGTGTGTGTGTGTGTGCATGTATATATATATATATATATATATATATATATATATATATATATATATAGACATATATATATATATATATATATGTATATATATATTATATATATAAAATATATATATATATATCATGTATATATATATATATATATATATATATATATATATATATATATATATATATATACATATATATCGTTTACTATCATTTCATTAAAGTGGACTCAGTTGAATCCACTTTGAGCAAAGTCCAAAACTTGAACGTTGAAAATGTTGAACTTCGAGATGTCCGAAATTCCAATCTCACCCCTATTTCGACCCATGTTAACAGTGTTCCTATGTCAAATTCAGTATGTATTTTGGCTATATCGGCATTCAGCAATGTGACTTTTCACAGATGTGAGTCAATGATACGATCATTCGACCGAGTCCACTTCAACAAAATGATAGTAGACTGTATATATATATATATATATATATATATATATATATATATATAAAGTAAGACATAGCTGTTAATAATGGTGACTGTTTGTGCCATTTTCATACTAGTCCACTTCCTCTTTGCTCACCATTTTAGGCATACCTGACATTTTGTGTTATTTCATTAGGACTTTGTCTCACTGGCACTTATTGCTTAATGACTATTACATTTTATTTTTTGGCATTAGCCTACATAGCAAAATCCTTACATCTTTGTTTTCTTTCCTCCCACTAAAGCTGCAATACAAATCATTGCTGCATCAGAGATTAAATAGTGAGCCAGTGAGCTGTCACTGACAGATGATTAAGCAGTTCCGTTCTGAAGCATAGGAAACGTGACAGTTCTGGCTAAAAAATGTGATGGGAAGAAGTTCCATCGGTTTAGCACTGTACCCTGTATACAAAATAAAATGATTTACTGTTGTCTGAGACTGAAAAAAAGTATAGCAAACCTGTTAAGAGGATGAAAAAAACTTGAATCAAAGTGAGCCATTTAAATGAAAGTGTATAGCTACTTACTCCAGACCTTCTCCAAGCAAAAATTCAGAGTACTAAAATTTTAAGTGAACAAACATATCAGCCTGAATGAAGAAAAATATTGTTGTGGTTAAAAATGTCAAATTCTGGTGATAAAGAAGGTTGTTAGCAAAAAAAAAAAAAAAAAAAAACACAATTGTATAACTATGGGAGACCCTATCAGATTATTTTGCTGTTGAATGAATTATAAAGTAATTGTAAAGTAATACTATGCACGTATAGTTATATAGAACCATTAGCATAAAAGATCATTATATGGTAAAAAAATGGGTCCAGATTCCAAAAGGTCTGGGGCAGAGTTGTTAAGTGTCTCTGTCATCCCCAAAACACTACCCATGCAGTACGTGAGGAGGGGCTATACTTTCACACCTCCAGGTGCTGCACCCAAACTGATGCACCATATATGGCACACTGCTCTGTATACAGACAATGGGATTCCAAGTTTCCAACATATTATATCCTATTCAAACTCCATTACCCATGCATAGTGTAGTCTGATACCTGCTTTTTCTGCTGCATGTGTCTGAATGTACCCTGAGGTTACCCATCCTAAAGTATTACCTCTTTGTCAACATTTATTACAGGGAAAATAAATGGAAGAATAACCAATCACGAAAAGTAGTGAGCAAAGGGACAATTATTGTATAACATATGGCATTTATCCAGAGCAAAGCATGCATATTTAGATGCATATAACACAGACACACCATACTTAAGACAGTGTAATGAAAATATCATTCAGATAAAAGACTGTATTAAACAGTGTTAATGGGGCAGTTATAGTACAAGTCACAGCACAAGTTTCATTGTAACTGAAGGGTATATATAGTTATTGGGAAGCATGTATATTAATACTTCATTAATTCAGTGACAGTAGTCTTCAGTGATAGTGCACTATTCTAAAATGACCACTTATAGCATCAGCCTCCTTGTATGTCATGGTCACTGCAATGAAAGAGAAAGTGCCACAGATTACAAGTTGCCCCTTGTTGAGTGCACACATTCTTTTAGAAATTATGGTTGTACCATTTTTGACATTAACATTGCTATTTGGTGAGTGGGTTTGTCGCATGATACATATTTGGAAGGTGCAGAGAGTCTGCAAAATGTACTGTGCATATATAGCAGTGTATAATCAATATGCATAAGCAGGTATGTGCTTCCATCAGTGTTTCTGCATATCCCTTTCTGGGAAAGGCTATGAAAGTTGTCTGACAAGGATTATGTCTCAGCACTACATTGTGTGATGGATAACGATTGTTGTACTGTGGACACATTTGCCCTAACTCTATATTCTCCTGCCTATTTTCTTTACCTGGTACATCAATACTCTTGATAATGTCTGACAATTTACTGATGTGCACTGCAGTTTTCATTTCTACCTGAAAAATGATTGGCAGCTCTTTTGTATTTTTTTGGCATTCCAATTAGTACCTGCTATGCCTAGCATCATACCTCTCCAGTTTACTTCAGTATGAGGAACACTCGTTTGCGCCATAAAAAGTCCATGTTCCTTGCAGTACACATTGAAAGGGTCTGTCACACATTTAGTCTTAAACTTTGTAACTGAAATCCGGACTAAATAATACTGAATAATATTATTTCAAGAAAAGGGTGTTTCATAAGTATAAAGTAAAACATTTTAACCATCCTGTGAGTTCCTAGTTGAAGCTGTTCTTAAGCAGTTTGCAAGTGATCATATTTTTTCCATTTGTCCCACATTGTGTGATGTATTGTTTTACATTCTGAAGATAGGTTGAGAGCTATGCCCAGCAGGCCAGCACACTTTGTCATTATGCAATGAGCCCAAAGCTTCCTTTGCTATCACAGGAAATGTAGTTAACTATTGCAGCCTCAGGGAAGTGTGTTGCATGAAATAGAAATTGTTCTAGAATTCAGCTCAATGTCTGTCAGAGCATATGATAATGGGAGGCATCATAGATGATGTAAACATATAACCATTTGCAGTGACCTAAAAAGGAATGTTGTTCATTATAGTGACATTAACATTTACATTGTTTAATCAAATGAACAGCAGTTAACATGAACATATTTCATTTTGCAGTTACTGATAGATAAATTAAACCAAGCTGTATTCACTAGGATAGTACAATTGCTGGCTAACAATTTAATTATTGTGGTAAATAATCTAACAACATAACTTAAACTGCCACTGTAGCAAAGCATATTTCCTGATTGAAAGTGCACTGCAACAAAGTAAGGATAATAGACCCTAATATAATTACTAATCTAATTAAGTTACCTTGCAACAGAGACATGAAAGGTTAGTAGCAGCAAATAAATAAATAAATAAACAAATAATAATAATAATAATAATAACAATAATAATAATCATGATAATAGTTGTTGATCAATGCAATGACCATGTCACAATGCATAAATGCAAATTATAAAGACAACTAAATAATTAAAGGTCACTTATTTCATAAAAGTGTAATCCTTTGAATGCAGTTCTCTTTCCTTTTGTAGATTATCCAGGAAGTAAAAAATGGGCAGCATAGGTGAGGAAATGCTCCTTATTTGTCGTCAAAGCTTCTGTTAGCATGAATATCACAGTAATTGATAACTGCATTCTTGTAAGGAAAACAAATTATCATATTGTAGTGAAGACTCTTAAAATGGTACGAACTTAGAAATTCAGCATTGTATTTGTATGGCCTTATTACATTCTTTCTTAATTTAAAAAAAAAAGAAAAGCTGATGTGATCCCTAGTTGATCCATGGTAGAGTCATGATTGTACTATTTACCTTGTCCTGCACTGAAAAGATTGGAACACTTTTTTTTGGTCTTTACATTTTAGAACACATTTAGTTTAGCCAGTTATATTGGCTGGGCCTTGGATTTCAGTGTTCTGTTTCTAGTGAATGGTACAGATTTATTAGTTTTCAGAGTGTTAGGGTGTCTCATTAACCCTTTACTGCTGCTTTCTGTTATTAGACTTGAATTTTTATTTGCTGATTGAGCTTACTTTCTTCCGGTTATATAGTGCCTTTTTTGATTTGGCTACGTATGGTTGATCAGTGCAGCCTTTACCTCTTAGAGCTTATTGTTTTGTGTTTTAATTTACTTATAATGTTTGTTATTGCATTTATTATTAGTCATTTATATGTGTTAATTCATTTTGCAGCAACATTCCGTTATGAACTGAATGACCATCTTTTCCTTATTGAACTTTGGTACTCATTTTTTTCAGTCAAGAGGGACTTTTTTTCCCAAACCCTTTTTCTAACCCATCACCCTTTGAGGCTTTTCTTGTTGAGCTGTCTGTCTTCTTAAGGTGTAGAAGGCATGGAATTATGAAGACCCAAAGAGCTAAGGTCAAACATGTCACTCCCTCATACATCCTAGCTTAGGCAGTGGTATCAAGACTAGGGTTACCCATCACCACCTAGTGGTGAAATACCAGAGGATTGGAGGTCCTCCTGCCTTGTTCATAGGTTCACAGGTTTATAGGTGTGTACTAGGCTAATGGCCTGGAGCCTTTACAAGCCTAGCCCATATGTTTACCCTAGCATAATTCCACCTGACCTTAGTTTCTAGTGCCTCTGTCAAGTAGAGTCACTGGAGTGATCCCGGGGTGAATTTACTATTTGCCATCCACTCATTAAGATTTCTCTTGAACAGAGCCAGTGAGGTGCTCAGTTTGACATGTATGGGAAGTCTATTCCATAGCATGGGCAGTCTATGGGTTATGAACCTGTCCCTCCAGCATGTTCTGTTGAGTGTAGTAATGATGTTGAGGTCTGTGGAGCATGTGGTGCAGGGGGATTGGGATTTATTTAGATGTAGCATTTGTAACAGAGCTGGGTCAGACATGGCTTTATATGCCAAGCAGAGATCGCCTGTAAGTGAGCAATATGAGACAGGGAATAGTTGGAGTTTTTTGAGTCTGCCCATATCGGAGAAGTGTTTAAGGCCTAGGATCCTCTTTGTGAGGTACTTTTGCAGTCTCTCCAGTTGTTGCAGGTGTCTAGTGAGGTACATGCTAAATGGGGCATTGTACTCGATGTTTGGCCTAATGAGGGAAGAGTAGATGGAGACAATGACCTCTTTCTGCCTGGATGCAAAACCCTTAGTAATGACATGTGCCACATAGAAGGACTTTCTGATCACAGTGGCAGTGTGGTGGTCAAAAGAGAGATTGCTGTCAACCTGTGTTCCCAGATATCTTATAACACCTTCGATGTCTTAGTTCATGGGAACTGTTTTTTTCCCTAAGGGGATGACAACTCATTTCTTTGGCATTGAGCTTAAGGCCATGGTCTGACACCAGTCGTTTGTCTCAGTATGGCCTTTCTTTTTTTCCAAATATTTTATTGATTTTCAAAAAGACAAAACATAATTTCTACTAGAATACAAATGAAACAAAGACAAATGATATACAATATGTACATATGGCCTAGATGAAAAAAATGAGAATAACTTAGAGTTAGAGAGAGGTAGTTACACATAACAAAAAATTCAGTGTAATTTCTCCAAGTACTAAGAGGATGTGGAGATCTTTAAAGTCTCAATGAGAGAAAAAACTTTCTTCTAAGGATTGTTGATCCATTTATTAGGGAAGATTCTTGTTTCTTTTACCTTTGTTTCCATATGTATTGTTTCTTCTAGTAGAGTCATAAATTTTTGAAAGTTGGGTTCACATGAAGTTTTCCATTTTCTTGTAATACATTTTCTAGCAATTGCTAGTATAGTCAATAGTATATACAAATTATTTTTGCTCATAGCATTTGTTTCAGTTACATTCAGAAAAATCATGGATTTAGTTAGTATAAAGGAATCTGAAAAAATAGCTTGAAGGAATTTCCAATCTCCTCCCAGAATTGTTTTAATTTTGATACACTCAAAAAATATATGAATCCAATCAGTATTACAATTCTGAGAACATCTCCAACAAAACAATTGTTTAGAAGAGTCCATTTTAGCTATCCTATTGGGGGTGTAAAAAGCCCTGTGTAAGAATTTCCATGAAAAAATCTTCCAAGCTTGTAGATTGGAAGTTAATTTAATAGAATACAATAAATTATATTTGTTTTCAGAGGATAAGTTAATCTGATGACCTTTAGTAATAAAGTTCCAGAAGTTTTGTTTTGGATTAACTTTGTAAATTATTAAGTTTTTATAGAGCAATGAGGTTAAATTAGACCAGTTATGATTATTATAAACCATTTCTTGGATAATGGAAATTAATTTTGGTTCAGAACTAAAGGAGGAATTATTGATTATTCTGTATAACTCTTGAGCATGAAATAAAATGCTTTGAAGTATAAGCCAATTTGAATTTGGAATATCAAAAGTGTTTATTATTTGTTGTATGTTTAAGACTGATGAGTTCCTAATACAATCTTGCCAACAAATAAAATTTTTTAGTTCCCAATTATTTATAATGTTTTCATGTAATTTGTTGGGAAAGTTTTTAGTTATTTTGAAAGGAATTAAGAGTTCTCACCATAATTTAATGCCTAAGTTTGAGTTTATGAAAGATCTAAATGAGTTGTAGATGTAGTTTATGAAGACTGAGTTGGTGGGTTTTGAAACGTTAAATTGTAAATTAATACATAATATTTTCCAAAATATATTTATTTGATCATTTGAAAGAGTATTTTTTATAAGTTTATTCTCATTTAAAAAAATTGAAATATGAAGGGATTTTCAAGCCAATGAAATTTTTGGGTCTATCCAGTTGAAAACTATTTTGAATATAGAAGCCTTAATATATTTCTCTAAGTCTGGAAAATTAATTCCTCCCATTTCCCAGGGTCTAATATGGTGAGCATAGGCTATCCTGTTCTGTTTAGGGAACCAGAGAAAATTTAAAAGAATTTTATTTATGTCTTGTAATAGTTTTTATTAGGTAGCATTGGAATGGTTTGAGCTATATAGTTAATTTTTGGTAATAATACCATCTTTATTAATTGAAGTCTATCCTCAAACTTTAGGAATAATTTATTCCATTTATTCCATTTGTCAGTGAGTAGTTTTATGGTATTTAAGATTTTTTATAGTTTGTAGTGTTATTAATATTGTCATCAATAATAATTCCTAGGTAATTTATAGAAGAGACCTGTTTTCCTATTAAATGGACTTGAGTTATGAAAGAATTTTGTTTTTTATTTAAATGCATATAATTAGATTTAGATTCACTTATGCGTAAACCTGAGCTATCAGTGAACCTTTTACTCTGAAGATCTAACTCTTTAAAAGATTCTTGTGAGACACTCAGATTTACAAATATACCGTCCGCAAAGAGCATGATTTTGGAATTAAATTGATCATAAATGTCTATACCTTTCATTTTTGTGTTTTGGCGTAATGTAATAGCAAATAATTCTATTGCAAGAGCAAATAAAATGGGCAACAAAGGACAGCCTTGCTTTGTACCTTTGAGTATTTTAATGGGTTCTGAAGTAAAAGGGTCTAGTTTTACATATGCAAGATTATTTTTATATAGATTTTTTATCAAAGTAATGAAATGAGATGGAAAATCAAAGATTTCTAAAGCTTTGAAGAGATAATCCCATTTCAGTGTATCAAAAGCTTTTTCAATATCGAGGGCTATTAGAAGAGCTTCTCAATTGAACCTATTTAAAATGTTGATAAGGGACAGTATTCTTAAAATATTATCGTAAGTGTGCCTATTGTAAATAAAACCAGACTGATCAGAATTTATAATATTTGTTAAGGATTTTACAAATATCTTGTAGTCATTATTTAGCAAGGAAATTGATCTATAGGAACTACATTGTTTAGGATCTTTATTTTCTTTTAATATAGGAATGATTAGGGAATATTTCCAAGAGGGAGGAATTAAATTATCGGTTTGATTTAAATTTAAGGCTTTACGGAAAATTGAGATGGCTGAGGGAGGGAATAACTTATATAGTTCCATTATAATTCCATCTATCTCAGGGGCTTTATTATTTTTGCTTTCTTTAATTTTATCAATTACTTCTTTAAGAGAAATTTGTTTTAAGATCTCAGATTTTAGTTTATCTAAAATTTTATTTAAGTAAACTTTTACCTGCATCTATATGTTGAAATTGTGCTGAATTATTGAGTTGGTGGTCAGAGTAATGATATTTAAAGGCTCCAAGAATATCACTAATGCCTGATACCATTTTATTATTTCTACCTTCATGAATGATTTTTTGTAATGTTATCTGTGGCTTGTCTTTTAACTCTCATTGAAAGATTATATAGATGTTTGGGCGACATTGAGTGTGAGTTGATTTTTAGTTTTTCTAATGCCATATTTATTTTATGAGTTAATATTTCATTGTATTTGTTATTTAAGTGTGTAATTCTTTTCTTTTTTGTTTTTGGATGTTGTGAATTATCTTTATTGATAATTATAAGCTTATTTTGAATATTATGAAGTTCAGATTCCCATTCTTTAGTCTTATTTTTAAACCAAGCTAGAATTTTACCAAATAAGTAAGCTTTTAGTGTATTCCAGAGAATTGTCAAACATATATCATTTGATTGGTTAATGTCAAGAATGTTTTGAATTTCGTGATCTAACCATGGCTTGAATTGTGGTAGTTTGGGGATGTGTGCTGGTATCCTTGTTGTGAAGACCAACCTTTTAAAATCAATTTCAAGTTTTAAAACAAGTGAATTATGATCCGAAAAGGGGCAAGGGATTATAGAAAAGTTAATTATTTTCATAATTAAATCTTGAGATACATAAAGTTTATCAATTCTGGTTTGGGTGCCAAATCTATAATCACTATGAGAAATGGATAGTGAGTTAGTGTCTTTATAACTGTAGGTGTCAATTAGATTTAGGTTCTCACACCAATTTCTTAGAGCTTTTCCTAGAGAAGTAAGATGGAAGTGCTTTTTATTTGAGGTTTCAGAAATGTCTAAAGTACAGTTGAAGTCTCCCCCTAGAATCAAAATACCCTTATAAACTTTGTTAATTAGTTCTAAATGTTTCCTAACAGTTCCTATCCCTATACCAGGAAACCAATAGGTGTTAACAAGTGTCTATATTCTATTATTAAATCTAATTATTACAATTGAAATAAGACCTTCTTTGTCTTCATACTTATAAATAATTTGGGGAATGATGACGTTTTTCCTCCAAAGTATTAAAACTCCTCTTGTTTTTTTCTTGTATGATGAGCAAGATAGATTTATATATTCCAGTGGATTCCAATTAAAGTTATCATCTGATTTTAAATGGAATTCTTGAATAAATACAACCTAAATTTTATTTAGTTTCAAGTATCTAAGGAAATTGGATCTTTTCCTTGGATTGTTTAATCCATTAACATTTAAGGATAGTAAGGTTAAATCCATCAAGTATGACTTTCTTGTGAGTTACTTGAAGTTTTCATGTTTGGTATTGACTGGATAATAAAGAGTGTAACTTTATCTAGAAAAACAAAATGTGTGAAATATTTAGTTTAGTTCTCCCTAACAAATTGTATAAAGTTTTATTAGAGATAGGCCAATAAAATGAAGATATGAACACTGAATAAAAAATAAGTAAGAGTAACCATATTAATAAAGAGTTTACTGAAAACTTTAACCAACATGAAGTGACATGCACTTATAATCTGAGTGAACATATAAGTTCAAACAGATTAACCTTCATGACAAACAAAAAGTGATTAACGACAATAACATGTCTGAGCTCCAGTATGAGTTAATAGGAGATCTAAAATTAATTTATATATCCACTTTTGTTGTTAGAATTGAATGAATAGATGAAATTTGTAATACATAAAGGAAATAGATTTGAAACTGATGTAATAGAAGCAGCTTATTCAAAACAAGTGTTAATGGGAGCAAATACAGTTTTAAGTAATTGTAAGTGTATAGAACAGAGGATGATTTCATATAATAAAAACATTAATGCTAAGTTATAAAATATTCAAAGTAGAAAGAAAGTCTAGGTATAATGATAGATGAAACCTATTTAATGATACATACTGTAACCAAATAAAATAGTCATAGTTTAGTAATAAATAAACAGATGCATAAATAAACATAAATACATACATTTTCCATATTATCTACTTTGTCAATGCCTTAACTATTTCAAATTAAAGAATATACTAGCCATTAACAAAGTTAGTATAAGTAAGTTCATTTACTAGAGTTAAAATTAAGTATCTAACGATGACTAAGAAAATCCCTTCTGTCTTTTGAGTCCACTATACTATAAAAAGACTATAGTTTTGAACATATTGTGGGAATTAAACTTGTAAACTTTTAATATTTAAATAATATAGCATATAATCAAATTACACATAGTAGACTCAATGAAGCATGCCAGATATAGAAGCATCACATTTATTAAATTACAAATCTTCTTCTTTCGGCTTTTCCCAGTTAGGGGTCGCCACAGCGGATCACCTGTCCGCTCGTGATAGGCAATAGAGATTTTTACAGTGTCGAGTTGCCAGCCCTGCGCCTAACCTTCCACAGAAGATACACACACACTCACACCTAGGGCCAATTTAGAGTGTCCAATCCACCTACAGCATGTCTTTGGGATGTGGGAGGAAACCAGAGCACCCGGAGGAAACCCATGCAACCACAGGTAGGGCATGCAGACTCTGCACAGAAGGCACCCCAGCCAAGGATCGATCCAGAGAATTTCTTGCTGTGAGGTGGCAACGCAAACCGCTGCACCACCGTGGCCGCCCATTTACTAAAATACAAATATTTATCCAATTTCATTTCTGGCATGTTTAGATTATAAAATTGCTTAGTGGATAAGCATAAAAGAACAAAGTACACTAGATGTAAAGCATCATTATTTCCACTGCGTAAAGAGTTTTATTTTTAACTATCAATAGGACTACTGAAGAACTATTATAAATCGGCAGCCACAGATTTCCTCAATATCAATATTCATTAATACAAGGATAATAAAGTTAGTAATGTACTAGTTCACTAAGTTATGAATAATATTACTGGCATTCTTTTTGGGTAGTAATTAACAGCATAGTCAATCCCAAATCAAAATTCTGTATTAGTTCCATTGTACTATAAGCAAAAAAATGCCTTAAGTTATTGAATACATGTAGTCAATACTAGTGTTATGAATTTACCCAAATCGAAAAAGATATGAAGTATTGCTTATAACTGAAAGTATAAGCATCTTATTCCAGAATTATGGCAATTTATATTCTCTAGGGTTTTATATTTCTACTAAGTTGTTATGCATATCTTTAATATTTATTGTCATCTAAAGGGTAAATATTCTTAAAACTCATTTCAAGTTTGCTAAATACAACCCACAGAGAAATATGGATCAGAACTTTAACTAAACAGATAGCTGATATTATATGTTTGCAGATTATATTATATGTTTGCAGATAAAAACTAAGAATCAATGCTTGCAAGTTCATTTCTGCCTACTATGCATTTAATCTTGTCTATAGTTTTAAATAAATAAAAAGCAAAATACTAATTTACCCATTAATCATCTGCTATAGTTAATTTAGACTAACTCCCGTCACTTCCTACACTAAATGCATTGTTGTTTCATAGGATGTCTATTGTAAGAAAAACTGTGATTGCTACTGGTGATATGAATACCACACACACTTCTTTTCTACTACATTAAGATACTGGATAAAACCTCAGCCAACATTAAAGACTCACCAGCCACACTTGCTTACAAATTAGGCAAATAGTACTGGCTATAGACAACCTAAACTGATGACATAAAATTTATATATAGAGACGTTAGTGAGGTGCATAATTGATGCAAATTGAGAACAAAAATCTGTTGTGAAAACAGCTGCATGCAGGGTGCTAGAAACTAGCAGCATTACAATAAGCTTTAAACATAGCCAAAATAATTGAGTGCAAATTTAAAAATAATCGGAGATGCTTCATCTATTAACCTGACAGGATGGGGGACTGAGTTAACATACATGTTCTGAATGATACCAGTTTATAACTTTCAAATATAGAATGACATTCATCTTAAGTCACTACTATCATGACAAGTTAAGAGGCTCAACTAAAATCCAAAACAAAATCTGCATTAGTTGAGAGGTATAGGTAGGAGCAGATCAACTATTTCGAATGGACATCCACACAAGAGTTGAACCGCACAACTATAAAGCAATAAAACACCAGAAGAGCGACCAGCTGCACTATTTTTTCCACTCATGCGCACCAATTTGAGCAGATTTCTAGCTCTAAAGCTTCCATCTCCAAGACAAGGGACATTGGCTGTTTAAACGGAAGAAGCTCTAGGATCGAGTACCCCAAGAACCACTAACAGCCTACCTGTAAGCACCACACACATCTGCAGTCACTCATAACAAGCCACTATACAACACATAATGTATATCTGCCATTCTACCACCGCAGGAGATCTGGGCAATCTAAACAAAATGGAGGGACACAGACCCCGAATCAGACATCCTCCCTGACTATTGTTCTCAAAAAATGAATAAAAGGGATAATTTACTAACTTACTCTCGCTGCACTCTCCTCGACCGTCCACATTCCCACAGAAATCAGATAAACTCTGCAGCATGCCAATGTCTCTCCCCCTCAAAACAACCACCCCATGCAACTGCCATGCGATCACCACAAGCACTCACTAGTGTATTGGATCTGTTGCCTGGCAATGGAAATGCACCCAAAATAAGTGTCAACAATGTAATAGACCACATAACAACAGATCCACAACTACATCGAGAGTTCTCCCATGGCCCAACAAGGAACAAACATGTTCACATATTTCACCATCCCAGGCAATCACGAAACACAACAACGTAGTAAACTATCCTGTCAAATCTCATAACGGGCACTGTTCACCGCCAGTCTTCAAGGAGCTTCAGCCCTCTCCACAGCATTGTTCACGCAGTTGACAGAAATAACTGTAAAAACATGCATCGCACAACATAGAGTCTATCCGCATCAGCAAATATACAGAACCTTCATTATTGTATCTCTAAGTTTACAAACTAGCCTGGCCAAACATGCATCCTTAAACTAAACAGTGCACAATTCAACAGTAAAGCGATGGTGTAAATTCATACAGTGCACTCACTGATGTATAACATCTAGACAGGCACCTTCCTAAAAACTGAAACATTTTCTAACCATAGAAGACATTAATATTTAGTAAATAAATAATATGAAAGAAAAAATATCTCAATTAATCAGACTATTTAATCAATCAGAATAGACAAGTGAAGTCAGAGAATATGAGATGGAAGCTCTCGTCAGTAACAACTATAAAGCTGTATATACTTATGCGGTATAAATGTGTGGGATAGATAGTACAAGATTTATTTTGATAAAAGGTGAGGTTAATTTAGTTTAATCTACCTATAACTGTGTGTAAAAGCATTTAATTCTTCATATTCCTATATTTTAGGATGAGAACTTCCATGTTAATTATGTAGATTCTATTTTAGAGGAGAGACAACATTTGTTAGCTCGAGGCTATTTTAAACAAGAGTAACAGTAAACAGTCATAATGGAATGATAGAATGCTAAAATTGAGTAGAGTAGTAACTAAAGTCTAAATTATAAAATATTGTAATAAATGTATTTAAAAATCAAAAAACATTTCAAATTGTTTGCGTCTTTCGGCTTTTCCCGGTTATGGCTCGCCACAGCGGAACTCCGGTCCACTAATGATTGGTAGTTGATTTTTACATGCCAAGTTACCAGCCCTGACGCACAACCTTCAACGAAGGTACGCCCATTCACGCATATCTCCACGCAAAATAATTGTATAAAGTATAAATGCATACAGCATACGTTTAATTGCTGCTAATGAAGAAAAATCAAGGGTGTCACTTGAACAAGCTATTATTATTATATGGGTTCTTAGTAAGTAGCTATATTAAGGACCATTAGAGAAGTCTAAACACATGAAATATAAGATGTAATCTTAGTAAGGTTCAATCAGAAAATGTAAGAAAACATTCTTATAGGTGTATGTTAGGTAAAAAATACATACTTTTTTGAATGATTAGAAGTGAAATCAAGTCTTAGTTGATGCTTTGAGAGAAGTAGTGACTCCAGAGGTTCTATGATCAGTTTTCAGTTTCTTCTTTCTCATATCAGTCCAGTTATTTTTCTCAGAGGTTCTTTTTAAAATGGTGGAAGATGACCAATCCATGTCTTCTGGAACTGCAGTTATGTTGTTGTTTTTGATGAAAGTTATAGCTTCTTCAACATTGTTGAATGTTCTTATGTCATTTGAATAAAGGATTCTGATTCTTGCAGGGAAAGCAAGCTGTGCCTTTATTTTATTTTGCTTCAAAAATCTCACAAAAGGCCAGGTTTTTTTCCTTAGTTCCAAGACTCTTGAAGAATAGTCATTGTCAAATCTAATTTGACTCTTATTATATATCAATGGATGACCTCTCCAGGCAGATTTGAGAACAAGTTCTTTGTCTAAATAAGACAAGAATTATACAATAATAGATCTAGGAGGCATATTGGAAGAAGAAGGAATATGCTTCCCTATAGCTCTGTGTGCTCTTTCTATACCAATTGATAGACCTTCCTTTAGGTCCAATATGTCTGGAAGCCAAGAGTTAAGAAATAAAATAATGTCTGCACCTTCTATTTTTTTCTGGAAGACCAAAAATTCTAATGTTATTTCTCCTTTCTCTGTTCTCTAAATCAACTATTTTACTGATTAGCCAGGTATTCTGCTGTAAAAGAGATTCACAGTGAGTTTCATCTTTCTTAAGTCTCTCATCTATGTTACTTAGAGAAGTTTCCATATCCAATATTTTTGATTGTTGCTGCTGCAAGATTTCATTAAGGACATCAGTCTGTTTCTGACAGCTGACTTTTAGATTTTCAAGGTTGTCTGTAAATCTGTCCATTTTGAAAGATAATTCAAGTAGTGTGGCTGATATCAGTTGAATTTCCTTTTTCAGTGAAGTTTCAGAGTGTGAAGACTTAGAGTTGCTCATTTCTGTATTGAAGCAGTTCTCTCCAGTTTATTTGACAGGAAAATTTTGATAAAAATGTGTGAAATTTGTTATTCTTTTAGAATTGAGTTCCTTAATAAGAATTTACTACTTTTGAAAAATAAAAATGATTCTTTTCCTGAATTCTGGTACTAGATTGTGGAGCACATAAAAGTTGCTGTTACCAGTTAGCCATCTAGGCTCCGCCCCCACAGTATGGCCTTTCAGTAGGATGGCAACATCACTTGGGAAGTTCAAAATGGCTCCCAACTTGCAATCATCTGTGAATGTTGTCAGCCAGAGTCCCTTCGTGTTGGACTGGACTTCTGAGAAGTAGATACCAAACAGGAGAGAACCCAGGAATGATCCCTGTGGGACTCCACTTGTGGCTGGTTGGCAGTCTGACCTGGAGTCAGCTACTTTCACGCTGTGGGTTATATCTGTGAGCCAGTTTGCAGCCCATCTAGTGATATAGGGGTTGATGCCTAGCTTAGTGAGTTTTTCTTTGATTCCTGAGTGAGGAATGGTATCAAAGGCCTTGGCCAGATCAAGGTAGGCTGTATGAACCACCTTGCCTTCATCCACAGCTCTAGTGACTGATCCAAAGAAGTCAACCAAGTTGAGCAGGCATGATCTACACTACACAAAACTAAACTGTGTGGGATCCAGAGTTTGGAGATTCCATAAATCCTTATTTATTAGGTCCATGATGATGCATTCCATAGCTTTGCATATCAGACTTGTCAGGCTAATGGGGTGATAGTTCCCAAGTCTGTAGTC
Organism: Protopterus annectens; assembly: GCF_019279795.1. Lineage (NCBI taxonomy): Eukaryota > Metazoa > Chordata > Ceratodontiformes > Protopteridae > Protopterus > Protopterus annectens. The sequence continues at coordinate 570,059,499 of NC_056726.1, forward strand.
ATGCCTCCTTTGTGTGCAGTGCACCATTCGGTAGGTACAAAGCCTGAGGTGAGGCTATGATTGAACAGGGCACACAGGTGAGGTGTCAGTTCACTCTGTAGTTAATGTAAAACACAGCCAGGGATATTGTGTGGTAGTACTTTAGAAGTCAGGCTGTTGATGCTGACCATCAAGCAAGACCTACCCCCTTAATGTACTTGCTAGGGCTATTTTGTATAATCTAAAGGTAATCAGAAGTAAAGAAGACATTATCACCAACTTGTTTCAAATGGCTGACCTGGTGTTCATCAATGAAACCTGGCTAGATGATTACCATGGACCATGTCTTATATCGAGTTTTTTCCTCATCATTGAATTATTCATATCCTTAGAAAGGAACCTCTAGTGGGGGAGTGGCCATTTTTAAACATCTTTATTGAACTATCACTTGTGATCAAGGCAAATTTACATTTATATAAAAGTAATCAAACAATATTAACAAGTTCAGATATTCAAACATTATACATTACAAATATTCTTCTATACACTATAATCAGTCCAGCATTACATAAATAAATAAATTCTGGCATTCTCTTAAACTTCATTCTTTCTCCAAAACATTTTACTGCATATATTGTTTACACAATTTTATTTATTTATTTTTTTTTGTAATTGACTCCGACCCTTTTCTAAAGATCCTATGTCTTGTAGTTTTATCTCTGTTACAATATTCAGTAATTCAGGTATGGTTGGTTTAGACTTTGATTTCCATTTTCTAGAAATTTTTTGGGCAGCCACCAGAATTAAAATTAACAAGGCCTTACTATGTCTAGGCAATTCAGATCCTATCACAGCTCAAATAAATCCTAAGTTACACTCACTTGCTCACCCAGTATTCCTAACAGAGTACCCTGAAGGAATTTTCTTTTGAAAGCTTTTTATTGCATTTTAACCCAACTACTTTTATGCCACAAAAATTTAATAATAGAGAATTTAACATTTTAATAGTTTTTAGGGGGTAGTAAGAGCAATGACTGAGCAGGGTATAATATTTTGACAAGATTATCATTTTTATTAATATAAGTCTGTCTTCTATTGAGAAGTAAATTTTGTTCAAGCATTCAACTAGTTTTGATATTCTATTAACTAAATTTTATAATTTAATAACACTAATTCCTTCCCTTTGGTCTTTATATTAATTCCTAAGTACTTAAGTTGTTTGTTTTCCCAATTAAAGTCTTTGTAATTTTTTTAAGTAGAGGTTAATTTTTTGTTTAGTAACATTATTTCTGTTTAATTATGATTAAATTTTAGACCAGAGATTTGCCTCAAAGAATTTTGTTGATTTTAGTAATACTTTCTAATGAGGATTCACTATTATTAATAGTTAACAAAATATCATCTGCAAATAATTGGATTTTAGAATTATAATTATCATTAATATACAAACTTTTTATTTTGTTATTATTTCTGATGTATGTGGCAAAGGGTTCTATTGATAAGGCCAACAATGATGGAGATGGAGATCCTTGTTTTGTTCCTTTTAATATTTTAAAACAGCTAAAAATAAATGATCACATTTTAACAAAAGAAAAGGTATTATTACATTGTTTCATTATTATTTCCATAAATCCTGAAGAAAAATTATATTATTTAAGTACTTTTTGCAAATGTATCCAATTAATTGAATCAAAAGCTTTATCAATGTCTAGACTTAGTATTGAAAGTTATTTTTTTATTTTTATTGGCAATATCTATTAAAGATAAATGTCTGATGATGTTTATCTCACACCTTTCTTCCTAAAATAAAGCCAGTTTGATCTTTATTAATTAGGTTTGGTATTACATATTATTTAACAGTTTTTGCCAAAATAGCCATTGAAATTTTATAGTCTACATTTAATAAGGAAATAGGATGAAAAAGGTATATTTATTTATTTATTTATTTATTTATTGCAGTTGGTTTACCAGGATAGTCCATTGGGCCACAAGGAACCTGTTTTCAATGGAGTCCTGGGGGAAAAGCTCCAAAAATACATTTTACATTCTTACAAACATATATTCACACATACATTTAAAGTTTAACAATAGGTAAAAAAGAAAGAAAGCAAAAAAATGTAACAGCTAAATACAATGTGTAGAAAGTACATAATAATAATATTTATTAGCTCAGAAATATCCATTTAATACAGAGTAGTTAGGAAAAAATAGTCACTGGAATGGAAGAGGAGGTTTAGTGACATGATGAAGTGGAGGAAGAGGAGAATATATGGGCTTATCTAATAACTTCTATAGAAATCTGGGTAGATTAAGATGAAGCAGAGCACTGGTGGATGAGAGAAGGAGAAGAGTAGGTTATGTAGGGTGGGAGCAGGAGCATTCCCACTGAGATGCTAGGTGTGTATAGAGAGATTTTTTGAAAGCAGAGTGATTAGAGGTGGTGCGGATGAGTGAAGGAAGGGAGTTCCAGATGCGAGCTAGGTTGCAAGATATAAGGTTTTTGCCTGGGGGATATGTAGGTTTATGGACTTTGAGTAGTTTTTGATTGTTTGATCTTAATACTCTATTGGGTAGATGCATATCAAATGCGGAAGAAAGGGAAGGACAAAGGGAGGGGTTGAGAATAAGTTTGTGGGCTAGATTTAGCTGAGTGTAAGTGAGTTGATTGAGAAGTTCTAGCCATTTTAGTTTCTGGAGGGAGAAGCAGTGGTGGGTGGAAGACTTGTGGCTGGTGGCAAATTTTGCAATTTTGTTGTAACAAGAGGAAAGTTGTTTTTTGAGGGAGGATTGCAGATTAGTTAGGAGTGGGGTGCCATAGAGAAGGGAGGGGATAAGGAAGGATGAAGCGAGTGTTATTTTAGTAGCAGAGGTAAGGTAGGCATTTTGTCTATAAAGCATACCAAGTTTTTGGTGAGTTTTTTGATATTTTTTTGTAGGTGAGAGGTAAATTTAAGTTGGTTGTCTATTTGTACCCCAAGTAGCTTGGTCTCTGTCACCAATTCTAGGGGAGAGTTATTTTGGCTAGTGATTGTAAATGTGTTCAGATTGAGATGAGTAGCTTTAGAAGGAGTAAAAATCATTAGCTTGGTCTTGGAGGCGTTAAGAGCTAGGTGATTTTGTAACATCCATTGCTCTGTTGTAGAAAAGGCATCTTGAGTTAGTTTTTGAAGTGTAGAGATAGAGGTGGCTGAGCAGATGATAGTTGAATCATCAGCATATTGGATTATGTTAGAGAATGGGATTGATTTATGGAAGTCATTTATAAATATGTTGAAGAGAACAGGACCTAGAATGGAGCCTTGTGGAACACCTGTGGGGGTACTAAGGAATGAGGATGTAGTTTTTTTCCATCTTACTGCTTGCTTCCGGTTGGATAGGTAACTAAAGAACCATTGCAAGGAAGAGGAAGAGAGGTTAAGTTCTGAGAGTTTAGTTATGAGCAGGCTAGGTGAGATGGTATTGAAGGCTTTGGAGAGGTCTAGTAATAAGGTAGAGACAATTAGGCCAGAATCACGAGCTCTATTTACTGTTTCAGGGAAGGAGAGGAGGGCTGTCATTGTGCTGTGGTTAGGTCTAAAGCCGTGCTGTGTAGGAGTTATAAGGTGATTTTCTAGGAGATGAGGGAGGAGTTGAAGATGGACACATTTTTCTAGGATTTTGGAAATGGGGGACAGGATGGCTATGGGACGAAAGTTGTTGATGTTGTTATTGTTGCCCCCTTTGTGGAGAGGAATAATATATGCTTGTTTCCATATTTGGGGAACTGTGCATTCTTTTAGGGAACGGTTAATTAGGATGCTGATGGGATATGCAAGTGTTTCAGCAGCTACACTAAGAAAGTAGGAAGGTATATTGTCAGGGGCGTTGGTACATGGTTTCAATTTTAGAAGCAGTTTCTTTATAGAGGATGTAGACATGGGATTGAATGAGAGGAAAGTGGAGTTGGGGGAGGGAGAGTTGGAGGGTAGAGGTGCTTGGAGTACACGTTCGGTAGTGGAAGTGGTAGAGGAGTTAGAAGATGGGGAGCAGGAAGTAGAAGTGATGAAGGATGGGGTTTGAAGTGGAAGGGGTAGGGGGGTGTTAGAGGGCATAGTGGAGCTGGAGAATGAAGAGGTCAGTTTTGCAATTGAATCAATAAAAATGAGTTAAATTGGGTGGCCAGATCTAGTTCAGAGGCATTTGAGTCAGGGGTGGGAGTATCTGGTGTACTAGGATGAAGGAGACTGGAGATCCCTTTCCAGAATTTCTGAGGGTTATTTTTATTTTGGTTTTGGAGTGAAGAAAAATAGTTTCGTCGATCAGAGGTGATGAGTTTCTTTGCTTTATTTCGAAGCATTTTATATTCATTAAGGAGCAGACTTGTTTTGAGTTTCTGGTAGCGTGCCCAGACTTTATCCCTATGTCTCATGGTAGCAAGAGTGTGTGTAGAGAGCCAAGGGGCTGATTTAGTCTTTATTCTCTTTGTCCTTAGGGGAGCTTGAGAGTCAAGTAATGTCAAGAAAGTTGTATTAAAGTGTGTCACTGCTATGTCTAGAGGAAGGGTTTTTAGACAGTTCCAGTTAATTGCTTTTAAGGAGTTTACAAAGGTAGTTGGGTTGAAATTTTTTCGGTCACGGATAGTTATATAGTTGTGGGTTTGTTGAAGAACAGTGGGAAGTCAGTTGGTGAAAGTGGGTGTGTGATCACTAAGGGAGTCTGGAAGGGTGCCACAGTTGGAGAAATAGTGAGGGTGGGAGACAAGGATCCAATCCAGTGTACTTCCAGTGGAGAGGTTTTTTGCAGGGCGAGTTACTGAATTGATTAGTTGAGAGAAATTGTATAGGTTAATATTTGAGGAGTTTGTTGGAGATTGAATGCAGGCCCAGTTGATGTTTACATCTCCCATGATTATGGTTATATTGGTAATGTTACTAGAAATCCAAGAGAGGATATGTTCAAGTGTGGAGATATTGTCCCCTGGGGGTATATAAAGGGATGCTAGACAAATGTGTTTGTGATTATTGATTTGTAGTAGAGTAAGGAGAAGTTCAGCATTGTTAAAGTGTGGAGTAGGTTTATTGTAGGGAGTGACTGCTAGGGAGGATGAATATATGAGGGCCACCCCACCACCTTTTTTGAGAGGCCTGTCTTTCCTGATGATGGAGTAGTTTGGGGGAATAATTTCAGAGTCTTTTATATGTGGTTTTAACCAGGTTTCAGATATAGACAGGATGTCAGCTTTATTGTGTATGAGCCAAGCATGGAGGTTTGGGACTTTATTTACTATACTTTGGGAATTGAATGCAGTAAAAAGTAAGGATTTATTTGTAGTTGTTGTAGAGGAGGGGCCTGGGTTTGGGTGGATATCACCAGACAAGAGAGTACTAATATGATATAGTATCGAACAGTGTATGTGGGCAGATAGTAAGGTAAAGATATTGGCTTCTGTTGTAGATTGGAGGGATTTGCTAGTAGTCAAAAAGATGGGGAGTGTATGGTAGGAGAAGAGTTTGTATTGGAATAAAAGGAGATAGTTGGAGGGATAAAGATAAGGGGAAATAATAGAGTATGATTGAGGGAGAGGTAAGTTCTGATATTTAGTTATGTGAAAGTGTTGGAAGTGTAGGGAAAAAGTGGGTTGGGAGAGATGGATGTAATGGAGTGAAAAGAGGAGAAAGAAAAGAGAAAGGGAGATGAGACAGAGTTTTATAAGCATATTTGGAGGAAAAAGACGGAAGTGGTGAGTAGAGTTGGATGGTATATAGAGGACACTAATTATAGAGCAGCAGGTGAATTTCCTATGTAGTATTAAAGTTGTGGAGAGTAGTACTATATGTGGGGTGTGTGGTGTGGTGTGGGTGTGGAAGAGGAGTGTTTAGGCCAAGATAGAAGATGATAGGGGTTTGTAAGAGGGATAGTTTTGGCAGGAAAAAAGGGGTGTGTGTCTAGATGTATGTTGCTGATTGGAACAGACTAGCAGTGGGTGTGGTGTATGGAGGTATATAGGTAGATGTGCTGGGGGCGGGTGGGAATTGGGGGCAGGGTAGGGGAGCGGAGTGAGCCCGCAGGGCGAATGGAGCGGGTAGAGCCCAGTGGAGCAGAAGAGGAGCGAAAAACTATCAGTAGAGCAGTGTTCTAGAAGGGTAAGTAGTATATGGGTGAGTGGAGAGGGCCTAGATATGGGGGGAAGTGGCCTAAAAGCGTCAGGGGAAAGAGTGCGTGACTGAGATGTGAGAACTAAGAGTCAGAAAGAGAGAATGTCAAGATCAGAAGCAAGTCTAATGTCAAGGGGAAGGGATATCCTCTAGTGGATAGAAGTTATCTACTCACTAGGGAAAAAGGGCTAAGAAAATAAGGGGAGTAGGGAGCAACAGTGCTGGGAAAAAGAGAGAGGTGTGGAGAGGAGTAGAGTTGGGGGGGTTAGGCTGCTGGCACTCCAGGCAGGGAGAGTATGACTTCAGCTAGTAGAATTACAGGAGTTATCAGGCTTTGTAAACACACATACTTTCTTGAGAACTTTAGGGAGCCTCTCAGGAGCGGTTTCCTCAAGGGAAGCTGAAACGGCACAAGGTGGTTATTGCAAAAGCAATAGGGAGTACAGCTTTGGTTAGGCCCAGTATCCACCCAGGCAAAGACACAGGGGGAGATTCGGGGCAAGAGAGCTGGAGGGCAGGAAGGAAGGTAGAAGTCTGTTAGTTACAGATAAAATACACTTAACTACTACTGTATAAAATATGGAGGTATGACTAAAACAGGCAAGTTCCACTGTTATTCACAGGAAACAACATGAAAATCTATCATGCACTCTACAATTTAACATTGTTCAGTGGGCAGCAATAGGCACAATAGAAGAAAATAAACATGTGCAGGAGGAGTAGGTGAATGCCTCAGTGCAATAGTGAACCTTCCCAGCCTTCCAGTACAACAAACCTTTTAACAGGAGAACTACAGCGACTGGATTATCCTAACCACATGCGAGAGGCTAGCGAACCAGGTGGGCTAGCGTCGCTAACAAACAAACACAGGTAAACCTCACAATACAACAGTGAAACTTTCCCAGCCCTGCAATACAATAAACGTATTCACAAGAAGCAAGTGGGCTAGCGTCACTAACAAAAACAAACATAAGGTAAACCTCTCAATACAACAGTGAAACTTTCCCAGCCCTACAATACAATAAACGTATTCACAAGAGAACTACAGTGACTGGAGTGACCTAACCACATGCGAGGGCTAGCGTACCATCTGGGCTAGCGTCGTTTAACAACAAACACAAGTAAGCCCCTCAATGTAAGAGTAATCTTCCCAGCCTTCCAGTACAAAAACGTATTCACAGGAAACCTACAGCAACCAGACTAACCTAACCACATGCGAGAGGCTAGCGTACTAAACTGGGCTAGCGTTGCTTAACAGAAACAAACCAAGGTAATCCACACAGCATAATTAGTGGACCTTCCCGACCTTCCAATACAGTAAGCTTATTTACAGGAGAACTACAGCGACTGGATTGACCTAAACACGTGCGAGAGGCTAGCGTACCAAGCTGGGTTAGCGTCGCTACAAAAACAAATACAATAAAACCCCTCAATACAATGGTGGACCTTCTCAGCCTTCCAGTACAATAAACAATCAACAGGAAATTACAGCGACTGGATTAACCAAAACCACAAGCGGGAGGCTAGCGCACCAACAGGCTAGCGTCGCTAATAAAACAAACACATGGTAATCCCCTTAGCCTTTAAGCAGAGAATGCAGAGCATAATTAGTGAACCTTCCAATACAATATGCTTATTTACAGGAGAACTACAGCGACTGGATTGACCTAACCACATGCGAGAGGCTAGCGTGCCAAGCTGGGTTAGCGTCGCTACAAAAACAAATACAATAAAACCCCTGATGAAACCTGGTATATAGCTTAGGATCTTTATTTTGTTTTAAAATAAGGGATATCAATGAGAATTTTCATGAAGGTGGGATATTTAATGAACTTCAAATGCATTTATTAAAATTTTTAAGATATTTGGAATTATTTTATATATTACTGTAATCAAACCAAATAGATCAGGAGCCTTATTATTTTTCAATGTTGTTCTTTTAGTACTCTGAGAGTAATGGATTTATCAAGTTTATTATTTTGTTCTTTTGTTACTTTTTGTTTTATATTCACCTTTAAAAAAACTATCTGTTATATTACTATTAACTAGTGTTAAGTTCATGTTATTGACTTCTTCATAGTGTCTCCTAAAGACTTCTAGGATGTCTTTTAAATCTATTGCTCTTTAAGTTTATTATCTACTTGACATGTAATGTCTTTAATATGATTCATGTTATTTAATGTTTTTGATCTAATAGCTAATCTATCTAAATTTTTAGGATTTACATTATAGGCTTGTAACTTACATTTCTCAATATTTTCCATATATTTTTGATTCAATGTTTTTAATTCTATGTTTGTATCTCTATCTGAGGGTTTTAATTTTCATTTTAGGCTATCAATTTTTGTTGGATGCACATTTAATTCATTATCCTATTCCATCTTTTTTAACAATTACCAACATTTTTTTCTACCATAAATATAAGCTTTTAATGTGTCCCATAAAATAACATCAGAAACTTCACCATTATTATTAGCATCCATAACGAATTTCAATTCATTTAGAATCCATTCTCTAAATCCTTTAATTTTTAACTATATATGCTGGTATTCTGTGGCAAAATACTAAAGCATTTGAATTTAACTTTTAAACATAGAAATTATACTTTCTGTAACATTTTGGTCATTTATCAAAAAGGATAGGATAAAAGGCATTTATATTATTTAAACTACCATTATATATTATGCACCTATTTAGTCATTATCCCATGTCTGAAATAAAGTTCTCTATCATACACTGTCATTTTACTCTAGTCAGAAATATCTCATCATACTGGTACCTGAGTGGGAATCTATCCTTTGACTTTAGTATTTATGAATATATGTCTATCTAGCTTAGTGAATTCTACTTTAGTTTGCAAAAGGATTCTAGCAGAATATTATTATACTATGGAAACAGATATTGCTATAATAGTTATCATTATTGCAATTTAAACTGTTGTTTCATCAGTTTAGTTAAACAGAAAGGTTTTACCTTAGAAATTCTGGTGCCCTTCTATGGCTGTTGAAACCAGGTATTTAAATTATAGTATGGCATGTTAACAGATAAAATAAACAAGTCCAAAAAGAGAGAAAGAAATCTTTTTAGTTCCTTTTTAATTTTTTTGCTATTTCCTTTTGTTGTCCATCCATTTTTTAACTGCATGTCTTTTTAAGCTTACTTAGGACCAGTCAGTTTCTTCTTATTTGTCTAGAAGATTATTTTTCTAAGAAAAGTCCAGGGCTTAATCCAGTGAGTTAAATGTCTTTTGACCTTCAGTTAGGAAAATCACGATTTTTGCAGGGAACAGGATTTGAGCCTTGGAGTTTGCTTTTTAAGACATTCAATTAATGGGATGCAGGTTTTTCTTTTAGAAATTACTGAAGATGTATAGTCATTGTCAGTTATTGGAGAGTTAGAACAACCTGTTTTCAAGACCAAGTCTTTATCTTCTGTAGAGATTAACTTGACAATTATAGATCTCAGCGTAGAAGAGTTTTGTATTGTGCTGTTTGAAAGAGATCTATGTGCTCTTTCTATTCCAAAAGAAAGTGACTCTGGCAAGTTTAAGATTTGTAGGACCCAAGTATTCAGGAACTGTATCATATTCTTACCATCTTCCTTCTCAGGAATACTGTATATTCTTATATTGTTTCTTCTCCACCTGCTTTCAAGATCAACTACTTTTTTCTAAAAGAAAATTGTTCTGTTTCAGTAGGAACTCAACTTAACTTTCATTTTTGTTTGATCTGCCATCTACATCATTCAATGATTCCTCCATTGAAGTGATTTGGTCTGAATGTTTCCTGATTATTTTGTTTAGTAGATCAATTTGTTTCTTATTTTCTTGCTTTATAGTGTCCATTTTACTCTCCAGTTTGTCTGTTTTAACTGATATTGCATGCGTACTTGATACAAGAGACTGCAGTTCTTTCTTCATCCTATTTTCCTGTGAGGAAGCTTTAAAATGAGCCATGACTGCACTTGAATAAATGAACTTTTGACAGGATAACTGATTTCTTGCTGAATTTCTTTATTATTGTATAGAAGATGCTTTGAAGACCGTTTCTTTAGTTTAAAGTTTAATAATCCTGTCAGAAAAACTGAAAAGAGGCAGACCAAAATGTTTATGCTGCTAACAGCTTGGCATCTTAGCCACGCACCCCTCTGTAGGAATTTTTTAAAGTCTGCCACCTTATTACACTCCAAAATATATGCTCCAAAGTATATATTTTTTACACATTACACCTCCAACATTTGCCATCTATCTGAGGAAAAATTATTTGGAGTCTGCTTGGGGAATAACAGTGCCTCACCAAACACTTCCAAGCAAAAATCTTAAATCTTCTTAACTTTGATACAAATATGGAAGCCATATGTATGTCTTCCAATTGTTTCTTTATGAACTGTTTATCTAATATCTTTTCCCAATCTTTTCTGTCCTCCTTTGATTGATTCCTATAGTTATCATGCAATATTTGATATGCCTTTCTAATTATCCTTTTTTCAACAACAGCTTCTATTCTAGATTCAGCTAAAAATTCAGCCAAGTCAGGTTTTTCCCTTAAGATTTCCCTATTCCTTTCTGTTTGCCTATATTGTAATATCAATCCTTGGTAGGTGGGGAGTGGCCATTTGTTACTCATCAAGTCTGGAGTTGGGGGTTTTACCACATTTCCATATGTTTTGGGGCCAAGAGTGAAATGCATGCATTTTATTGTGCATATTAGCATTTTATCTCAGAGCTTTTCTACAAGGGTTCTCAGATCTCCTGCTCAACGTGATTCAAGAATCCCTAAGGTGGTTGATTTTAGGGTATTTTAATGCTTGGGTTGACTACAACACCTGTAAACTTGCCATAGATCTCTTCAGTTTAACGGAGGGCTTCAGATTCACAGAGGATATTTCTACAACAATCAGTAAAAATGGAAACTCTTTCGACTTAGTGTTCCAGCTTGGTCTAAAAACCAGGGATTGCTTGGTGTAACCTATCTCCTTTGTCTAGCTGTTACATCATTCATTTCAAACTCAGCCTCCTTCCTCCTTAGCTCCTGATACTGAGTTGGTCAAATTTAGGAGCCATCAGTCTCTCACCTCCAAACTATTATGCCAACTCTTGGCCATCTTCTTGATATGGTCATTGTCGATGATTCACATGCATGGTACCAGCATATTATAATGCTGTACCTGAAGCTTTAGATCTATTACCACAGTTAGAGTTTGTTCTAGAACTGTCATTTGACGTCATGTATGGTGTGACTATCAGCTGAAGTCTTTGGTATAGAATGGAATGCAAATGGAAATCAACTTGCCTTTTGAAAACAAACTTCTTCTGGATAAATATTATGCGTCATACTGTATGGTGACCTCATCAGAAATAGTTATTTTGTGTCCAAAGAGATTTCAGCTAAATGTGCTCTTCCAGCTACACTCTTTCTGGTGGTCAGCAATCTGTACAGCTAAACCTCCATTTCCTCACAGAGATTTTTTTTTTTTATTTTTAAAAGGAGTGTGAGGAAGCCTCAACATTTAGGCAGACAACTTTACAAAGAATAGGTGTTTTTTTCCCAAAGATACAGTCATTAAATACTGCAGATTGTTTGAATGAAAAGCCATCTTCTTGATCTGGTCAGTGCCAATGATTCACACGCATGGTACCAGCATATTATAATGCTGTACCTGAAGCTCTAGATCTATTACCACAGTTAGAGTTTGGTCTAGAACTGTCATTTGACATCATGTATAGTGTGACTATCAGTTGAAGTCTTTACAAATGCTTAGGTGCAGAATAGAATGCAAATGGAAATCAACTTGCCTTTTGAAAACAAACTTCTGGATAAATATTATGCATCATACTGTATGGTGACCTCATCAGAAATAGTTATTTTGTGTCCAAAGAGATTTCAGCTAAATGGGCTCTTCCAGCTACACTCTTTCTGGTGGCCAGCAAGCTGTACAGCCAAGTCACCATTTCCTCACAGTGAGTTTTTTTTTATTTTTCAGAGGAGTGTGAAGAAGCCTCAAATTTTTTGCAGAGAAGCTTAGAAAGAATATGTGTTTTTCTCAAAGATATAGTCATTAAATACTGCAAATTGCTTGAATAAAAAGCTTTGGATTTGAGCAGGGCTGAGTGTGATTATATCAGTTACAGTAATCTTATAGGTATTGTTTCAACCATGCAGATAACCATATGGAGATTTGATCCTGGTTCTTCAAGGCTGCTAAGATCTTGCCTAAGTTCAAAATTTTCTCCGGGTCTGACTCATGATGAGTGCATGCAGGCTGATTGGGATGCTGAACAGCAGACAGGTGAATCAGTGACAATACTGCACACCTTGTATCACACTGTGCACACTAAGTTTGAACTGAGTTTATAGGCCAGTTTATGTTCCTATACTCACATATGATCATTGTATTTACTCAGTGACAAAAAGAATGAGATCACAGATAGGAATGGCAAAAGTAAGGTTCATTTGCAGGGTAATTAGGCTCACTCTCAAGGACAGAGTTAGAAGCTCAGCAGACTGGGAAAATATTGGAGACCAGCTGTGCTGGACATAGGATATAGACTTATGGTCATTATATTCCAGCCAAATTATTTCCATCACTGGCTTCTTGAGCTCAGTCTGTATTTTAAGGTCATGTGTGGATCAGCTGAGTTGTTTTCCTGCATTCTGAACCTTAACTACCACTCAAGGTGGTTATCATCTCATCATTGGTCATATCAGCATGTATGACTACTTTCAGTTTGTTTTCATTAGTCAGCTGAGACATTGACATTTTTCGTACTCCACAGAATTCATTTTTACTGGTTTCCTTACTACTCTGACTGAAAAATAAAATAACTGTTGTACAAATTACACTGCTATATATTTGTCTTCTGACTGCAAAATCACATACAGATTCTGCTGACAAAACTGTTTTGTAAGCTGTGCATGTTCAGTTCACAATATGTCCCACCACCAATTATAGCTGTCTGTGATGGATAGGAGCTACAGTGGTATGCTCTGCATCACTACCACCAATTTGTGTGGGAAGACACAGCTTTAAATCCACAACAGTGGCAACAACTGGCCTTAAGAGTGCATGGTAAATGTACACTGCTGCCTCAGGAAACAGCAAATATCTACTATTCTAAATAAGGTTTATACGGAATAGCTACAGACTGGGTCTAATTAGTGACAATCAAGTATGTTGACTATTCAGATTGAGGCCAGTACCTCTCAATGCAATATTACCAACATCAATTGTAACTTGACCACAATTACTTTGCACAGAAACAAGCATGCAGTATTTTCCATGAAGGTTAATGATGTCTAGAAAAAAATGGGTTCAGGCAAACAGATGGCATACAGCATTTGAACTAACAGCCTGCCTTGAGTTGAACACTACTAATAGCTAATGAGATATATTGAATTTCTGTCTCTGGTTCAGATGTTCAGTGAGCAGTTGCAAAATTCCACAAGAATCTACTTTGATCTTGTACAGAAATGTCACCTACTATCTGAGTTCAGAAGGAATACACTGGCCAATATTCACATTAAACACATTGTACAGCTTGAATTAGCATGGTTAGTGGCAGTGTGTAGGTGTGGCTGATTCTAAGATGCAGGCAGCAGGGTAACACAAGAGGAAATAACAACATTTATTTATTTTATTTATTTTACATTTGTTAACCGGGATGGTCCGGCTGGATACATGTCCATTTTCAGCGGAGTCCCGGGGAGAAAAGCTCCAAAGATACAGATTAGGATCAGAAATAGACATTACAAGTAAATGTTCCACAATAGAGGTTACATAGAAGAAGATTGTAGCATAGAAGAAGATTGTAGAAATGAGAAACTCCATGCAAATTAGCCACATGCAGCAGGGTCATACAAGAGGAAATAATAACATAGAAAAAAAGAAAATTCAAGCAAATTCGACACATGGTATAGGCAAATGAAAATTCTCTTAACTGGCATTGTATTGTCATAAGAGTGAATCTTCATCAGTCCTGGATAAACCATGTGTTACCCATCCTCAGACTTTATCAAATGCTTAAATGCAGACTAATAAAGAAGCTGTAAAAACATGTACAGTTGACTGCATGGATCTGTTGTGCATTGATCAGTTACTGATGAGAAGCTCTTACATGATTAATGATGAAAACTGGAAAGTTTTTTTAAGTTTGATAACCATGATAGCTGTGAAGACTGATGGCCAGGGTTTAATTCACATTTAGACTTCCCAAGGAAATTATTTTTTTTTTCAAAATCATTTATTGGTTTAAAAGATGAAAAACATGAAATAAGCAACAATGACTTAAAACCACGTGTAGCAAAACACTTCAACATGCACGGACTTAAATACATTAAAACAAAAATTTCTAGGAAAATATAGAGAATATATAGTTTGCATATAGATCATACAGTATGTAAAGTATACAGCACACTCACTCTAAAACATGGAGTGCTTTTTCATATAATTTGATAGTTTTCTGAAAGATAATGCAGTCATTACAAACTGAACACAGGAACTTTGAAAGAACGGCTTCAAAATATGAACATTGTTATTTATTTATTAATAATTTGAAATAACAGTTCAAATAAGTTTGCCATTCCTAAAAAATGTTTTTTAAATTTACATACTCTCTTAACCCCCAAATACTTTTTAATTTTGGAAGAAAATTTCTCAAATGTGACTTTGTTCTAATTAGTCCAGTAAGTGACAATACAGAATTTGACCAAATTAAATAAAGTAAATAATAACACAGTCCTCTCATTAATAAAACTGAAACTTAAGTTCCCTAGTACTTCATGTTGCCAAATTAAGTCATGTAGGATAATAGTAAATTGGTTCAATTTACTATTTATCAGTTACCAAACTCTCTGAACACGAGCAAAGCCAAACTATATGTAAAATATTTGTTCTCCCTGTTATACAAAATTACACTTAGGAGAGTGTCTGAGGAAAATAGATTGTATTATTATCAGAGTAGTGAGATAAGCATTTTGATAGATTGTGTATTGAGTCCATAATAATGAAATAAATGAAATACAATTCAATTCCATGAATAATTTCAAAATGTTCTGAATAGAATCTAATTTTCAAGTGATGTGTTCAGTGTGCCCTACATCTGCAATATAAAAATGTGTTATGAAGCTGATCTTTTATAGTAAAGCATACTTCTTCCAAACAGAATTATTTGAAAGAAATTTTTTATTTAACTTTTGGCTTTGTACATGTTTCACTCAATCTAAATAAATGGCAAATGTCAATTTAGTAGAGATGTAAATAATATTAAAAACATTATTTCATTGAAAAAAATTGAAGGGTCTTAGAATTTAGGTAACCTTAACCTTAAAATGTTCGATATTGAATCATAATCATTCAAACCAGGGCACTGCGTCACATTCATTTGAAGAAGCCACATAATTTTCCATTATTCTGGCCCAGTATCTCATGAGCGCTCCCTAACATTTGTTAATACTCTTTCCAAACTAAAGAATAAAAAACATTTTAGAATTCTTAACTTTCAATAAAATGTCTGAAAAGAGCATTATTTTTAATATCCCAGTCCGACCATAAAAATATGCTGATTCTTCATCCACTGCTAATTCATAGTGTAACGCAACATCCTTTTGTAGACATGGCTATTTTAGTTATGCAAATAAATTATATGTTCACCTAGTGAAGTAAGTTGCTTGGTACTATGATGACCAGATGAAATTTGACATCCATATTCAAAACTGTATAAAAAAAAAAAACTAATCAGAAACTCTGTCTTCTCTACAGAAAAAAAATCCTTGCTCCTAATTCCAGGCCCACCCTAGCTAAAGCCTTCCTCTTTCCATGTCTCCCCATCTTTACCCATCTCCATACCTCTCAACTGTGAAGATTTTTGCAGAATGTTCAGATTTTTGCCTCATATTTTTAGTCTGTTCCTCAAAAAAATTGCAGTTTCCTGGCAGATCACTGAATATTGAAGTCACTGAATAATACTAAATAATGACAGACTTTTGAGTTCCAAAATTCATATCCTTCTGAAAATACATATTTTTGGGCCTTTGTCCCCCTATTATTTCTGGATTTGTCCAGATTTCTTGTGCTGAGAGGTTGAGAGATATGTCCATCTCCAGTCAGCCCTTCTCTCCAACCTTGAACAAACTTACAGCAACATAGCCAGATTTACCTGTAACCAACCATATAAATCGCATCATTTCCTTGCCCTGAAACAGCTTCAGTGGCTGGAATTCCCCTAGCTCTTGCTACTTTCCCAGCTCACACACTCCTTACTTAACAAACACCAAGCCTGCCCATCTCTTTCTACCTTAGGATCCCCTTACATCCACGCTCGTTCACTTCATAGCTCAGACTAGCACCTTCTTGACATCTATAAACCAAGCACAATTATTGATAAACTCCTCTACAAGCATTCAGTGTCCCTTGCTTGGAATAGGTTCCCACCTAACCTTTCTAGCATGATTAGTTCCATCTGTTTCAAAACCGAAGTCAAGCATTACTTTCTTAACTTAAGATCTTGCCCCTGCCAAAATCCTCTTTAAATTCCATGTCCACTCCTTTTTATTTTACACATCTCTTCTATTAACTCAGAACTTAATAACTAGTCTGTTGATTAATTTCAATATTAATAATATGATACCATGGGAAAGATATGTTAATATTGTTACTACTTTTATGTATTATTTATATTTATGTAGCCTTTTTTAATGTCAAATACTTGCTCTCTTAGTTTCTGTATTTTGCCTAGTATGCAATATTTGGTTTTGCAATGCTAGAGCTTTTCTCCATTTTTTGTAATATTATCTAATATGTAATCTTTGTTTCTATTGTAATGTTGGAGCTTTTCTCCTCAGATCTCCATTGAAAATGGGCCATTGGCCCAGATGGACTAACCCCGTTAACAGTTGTCAGGTAAATAAAATAAATAATAAATAAATGGTATAAATCTGCCAGTCCTTACCAAAACTAAGCAAAAAGGGAAAAGAAAGAGCAAGCGAGTCTTGTTGTTCACATACATAAATAAAGAATGCATCATACAATAAAAGAAAAAAGCTCATTAGAATTTATAGAAAAACTGAAGATTTAGGAATCAAGGTTAATATCAAAAGGTTATCTAAGATACTGAAAAACACCATCAGGAAAAGTAAAGCTTCCCATGAACTTAGGCTAGCATCAGAAGCTAAAGATAATTACAAATCCAACTTTACCTAAGTCAGGAAGTAAACACCCAACATTGCTCTGAACTCATTCAAAATGGCACTACCTACTCTGTCTGAGCAGATATTGCAAATATACTGACAAACAAATATAGTGTGACTTTCACTACAGACACATCTAAACCAAATCCACATATTCCTAAGGACCTAAGACAATCTATCATCACAAAAGAATACTTGTTAAAAATACTTTCCAAAACAAAAAAAATGCATCTTCTCTGGGACCTGATAACATACCAGGCTGCCTGCTGAATGTCACTTAATATGGACTGGTGGACCAGCTCCTACAACTATGCAACATGCATTTATCAACTGGCTCTGTCCCTGGGGTTGGTGCACAACCATTGTGATGTCTCTTCACAATGTCAGCCCCATAACAGACCCTGGTAATTACAGGCTCATCAGCCTGACAAGCTTTATCTATGAAGCCATGGAATGGGTCATAGCAGACCTGATGAACTCCAATATAAAAAAAAGTCTTACAAGAACTGACCCCAGCAGTTTGGCTTTGTTAACGGTAGACCCTGTCTAATGAATCTAGCATATTTTTTGTGATGGTAATGCAAGCTGTAAACAGTGGTCACTCTCACACCATTCAGCATACCTTGACCTCACCAGGGCATTTGATACCATGCCACATGCCAACATTATCAACATGTTAAATGTGCTCAAATTCAATCCCTATGTATGTAGATGGATAGCTAATTGGAAAAACATAGAATAGACAGTGTGAGGGTGGCAAACATGGAGTCAGACAGCATGGATGTTGTGATGGGTCCCTACTCCAAGGCCAGCAATCAAGGAGAGCCAATCCTTACCATTGCCTTTGTTGAAGGATGGTCACTAAGAACAAAGATGGATTCACACAATATTTTCAGAAGCAGCTCCCAGCACCAAGTGCAATTTCCCTTAAGAGCACATAGGAACCAGACTCTAGATCTGGTGCCAGACTCTATTTCTCTCTCCAGGCCCACACAAAGTCCAGAGTGACCACTTTTGAGCTCTGTCTCCCTGTTCCCAGTAGATAACACACACACTTGGATATTTGAGTTTCACACACGCATACACGCTTGGAAAAAGCTGGCACAGATTTACTAGCTGTGCCCCTTTCTGCCCAGACTCTGAGGTAATCATGCTGCCACCAGCCAACTATCCTAAGACTCTTACAAAGGGTAACCAATTATACTGTGTAAATGTAATACTAATACAAATGGTAGGGTGTGACCAAAACAGCAAGGCTTTCAGGAGTGCCACAATGTCATTAAAACAAGCATAAGTACTCTCAAGATGTTAAAAGTATTTTCTACAGGACCAGCTCAATGAAAGGTATTAAAATATTTAATGATAAATAATAAAACAGAAAACAGGAGAATACTGAATACAATAAACAACAGAGTTTCAACCACAGAGATATAAAAATAATACAGTTGGATAGTTTCTCACAGATGCAGAAAACAATACCAAACTATTCTCACTAAATGTCCCTAACTAACTAATGAATTACTGTTGCCTGACTACCTACTAAAGCAAGGCAAGCTGATGTGTGCTGAGTGTCATAACACTGCAAAAGCCAGATTATGTCGCTGTCTCTCTCTCTCTGTCTGTGTGGATGTGCAATAT